>NC_081344.1:43010718-43028179 GCF_029784015.1 Lycium ferocissimum | reverse complement strand
AGAAGATGTTCCAGCGGGATTGGCGAGCTCCATTTTCTCGGAGTGCTGCCGAGTCAGATTATTATGCTATGGTTTCATGCTCCGTGTTAGAGACTTTGCAGACAGTGTCGTGGGTATAAGATGTCGGTTATGTAAGCGGCTATGTAAGCCGATGTATTATTACGCATTGTGTTATAAGTTTCATATGTTACAAATTTTTATTTGATTTGAAAAGATGAAAAAGCATATTTGACTTTCCGAAAAACTTCCGTTATGCATTTATGTTATGGCTAAAGGGCCCAGTATGATTATGAATGTCACAAGAGTCAGCGGGTTCGCTCGGCCCTAGGTAAGGGTCGGGTGCCCATCACACCCTATCGGATTAAGGGTGTGACATTAAGCCTGTCTCCTGGTCTACCTGCGGGCATGACGTAGCGTCCACAAACAAAAGGACGTCAGTGCTAATAATGTACTGAGTATGTAAAGCATAATCAATATTGTCATGACCCAACCCCGTGGGCCGTGACTAGTGCCCGAGCTAGGCACCCATACGGACCGATTAACCATAATCAGCGTACAGACAGATTGGACATATGCAAAAGTCAGTCATCAGACCATAGCTGGCATAATCAGATCTTATACAAAGAAGTGAACCGTCGCCCCAGAAATATGTCACAAATACATATATACATATCGCTGTGAGGAAATGATATCACATATAAGCCAACAAGGCTATCAAAATACGGGGGGACGTCCAAAACACAAATCACACGGACATGGCCCCGAACGGTGACTACCCGGCCTACACATGTATGTCTACGGACCTCTAAGAGTAATAACAAAATCATATGACGGGACGGGCCCCGCCGTGCCCGTGAATAACATATGCACATATACATAACGAATACGGATCAAAGTATAGGCTCCGAGAACAAGGCGCTCCAAGAGCAGTGAACGGGGAGTCCTAAGCCGGTGGATCACCCAAATAAGTATGCGTACCCGCGTGGCATGAAACGCGGCCCGAAGAAAGAGGGGTGGAAGACGAGAACATGTACGAGTATGCAAAGCATGGAATATAGTAAATAGGATCATAATCAAAACCGAAGTACGAAAGCAAATGCAATGTCCTAATATAAAAATGCTTACTCATAAAAACATAAATCATGCATGGGGCTCTTAGAATATGGTCGCCCGCCGTCGTTGGCGCCATAACACGATCACACCGGAAGGTTTCATATCTCCGTAACGACATATCCCCATAACATCATAGCACGCGTAACGCCATAACATAGCATAACACCAAATATAAACGGAACCCGCCCCTCTAGCGAGGAGCTCGGTGAACCGTAACATAGCATCACACCGGAAAATAACTGTCACGACCCAACCCCGTAGGCCGTGACTAGTGCCCGAACTGGGCACCCAAACACATTCATAAATCCGAATCACAAACAGATAGCTTATGCGTATACAATTATCGACGCCGTCTCAAATTGTCTCAAACCGCCTCAAACACATCTCAAACACAAACATATATATATATATCGAAGCCGCAAGGCTATCAAATGGCGCAACGACTCAAAACATGTACCAATGCAAGCCGACAAAGGCTGCCCACGGCGAATGGGATCGCCGTAACATATAACATACAAACACACACCAGTACGTAATGCACAACCCACATATACGTCTAGTACCTCTAAACGGAACCAACGAGAATCATATGACGGGACGTAGGCCCCGTCGTACCCCGAACAAACAAATACATATGCAATGAACGAATATATACCAAAATGTGGGCTCCGAATAAAGGGAGCACTCCAAACAAGAAAAGGGTGTCCAAGATCGGCGGATCACCGAACCGTGCGTCCGTACCGCGGGCATGAAACGCGACCCCCGAAGAAAGGGGTCGACGAAATATGTACCGAGTATGCAAAGCGAGAAGATATAGTAAACAAATCGAGTCATAATCGAAACGAGAGGTACGTAAAGTAAGTGCATATCCGAATACCAAAATGTTTATTTTCAAAATACAAATCATGCATAAAAAATCGAAAAATATGGTCGCCCGCCGTCATCGGCGCCATAACACAAGATAACACCGTAAAGTTTCAAATCTCCGTATCCCCACACATCATAACACAAGATAACGCCATACACAAGATAACACCAAATATAAGCGGAACCGGCCCTGCGAGGGCTCGCGAACCATAACACAAGATAACACCGGAGTATAACAAAGTGCGCACGACAACGAACCGGCCCGGGACTCGGCGAAAGATACAACGAATGCATGAGCGAGTCGTGAGTAACCATATGTATAAAATCATTATCATAGACTCAAAAGATAAGTAAAATGACCATACTTGGAAATCAGAATAGTAGCCAAACCAAATCCTTTCAAAAGTCATCAGGATTACAAAAAGAAAAGTCGCGCCTACGGACGGGTGTTGACCCGAGCCGGGCCCGCCTATGGAAAACATACTCATCACACGCCATACAATCTCCTACGAACATATCGAGGCAATCCGAGCCTTTCTGTGAAAGTTATGGTCGTTCGTAGTTACGGAATTCTTTAAAAACAAAACTTTTTATGCAACATTTGAAAATCAAATATTCCAAAGACATAAGGGCCAATATTTCATCATATCAAGCATACGAATTCCAAGAAACGAATAAGAGTCATAAACATGCTCGGATTGCGAGAATAGAATTTCCTCGAGGCTCGTGTCATAGCCTATTTGTATCTAAGGCATGCCAAAAGAAGGAAGGGTTGAGCTTTACATACCTCGTCCGCTCTCAAAGCTAATCCAACTCAAGCTAATGCCAACCTACACCTCGGGCTCCCCAAGGTCTACACAACGTCAACGGATATCAAATATTAGCTATAGACGTTTAGGCAATTAATTCCAAACTAGCACTCAATTCTACGAAATTTGGGCGACATTTCCCGTAAATAGACCAACCCCAAGAATTTAACTCGGCCAAATCAACAACAACAACACCAACAACCAACCTAGCTACATCAATAATCAATTCGGAAAGCATTCTAACATTAAATACTCTTTCTACATAATCCAACAACATTCACTATATTTAATTCAACGGCTTACCTTCAAGCCAACATCAATACTTATACATTCAAATACTAGTCCGAACTCATACCAACAACATTCAAGAACATTTTAAACAATTCACACAATATTTCAAACATCCCAAATAATACTCCAACTCACCCGAAATTGCCCCAAACCCGAGAACCTCAACTATAATACATTCCTCATTTCCAAATCATGATTTGCACCAACAATTCACCCTCTAACAATGTCATTCTCATAAATATACAAATTACATCAAATGCACAATAACCTCCAAATCAGGCCGCAACACTTACAATATCAATTCGAATCATTAAACTCTTATCGTCAACATAGAATCCATAACGACAACAATCGACATACTAAATAGAATTAATCCATTCTTGTCATATAATATGACCTATATTCGGCCAACACTATACATATACATATATTGATGATTATCATTCTTTTCTTCACACTACACAACTAAACATGCTACATAGAATCAATTCATCATCTCAACACAACAGACACACCTACACGGCCATACACACCATGCACGGCTCAACTCCAACATGCCATATTTCATGATTTTCATCCATTTTAGCATACTACAACATGCATACATCATTCATAACACATAAAACAAGATTAAATCTTACCTTTCTTCTTCAACTTCACAACTAGGCTAGGGTTTGCGATTGACGAAACGGATGGTTTGTGTTATATCCCTTATTTTGTGCGTTGGAATATTTTAGGTCGGTTGCGACAAGTTAAGGATAAGGCTATTTCCGGTTTTGTTTTAATGCACAAGTTGCTTATAATTTTTACCGGATGGAAATATTGAGGGAAATTAGGGGCTAAAAGTTGAAAAAAAAAATATTTCATGAAAATGGCCATAGGTGGCCATGTGTGGGGTGTGGGCCATAGGCCACATGTGTTAATTATATATGGTGAGATAAGATGACAATTTAAATCACGTTGACAGTATTATATTTCGTTTTTTTTTGTACGTCGGATTATTCGCAAGCTGAGGTGGGGCCCACACATTGAGATTTTTTTTTTTGGGACATGCGACAATTTATATGAATCACATATGTGAAGTTAAACATAACTCAAAAAGGACCCTTGAGCCAAATCAAAGTGGAAGTCCTCCAAGCAAATATTTTTAAGTAACGTTTTCGGGTGATCTGACTTCGAGGGGCAGAAACGGTATTATAAGTTTGGAATTTGGAAAAATATCAAAGATAGAAGTTGTAGATAATTGAATTAGCTTTCCAACCATAGGTCGTGGGGCCACAGGTGATGTCGGCATAAAGAGATATGGACGTTTTAAGGCGGAAAGGTCAGTGGGCTAGGCCCAAACCGGGCCCAATCGGGTTAGGCCCATGACCCATGCCTATTTAAGTGAAATTTCAGCCCTTTCCTCTCATTTTTCAGACCAAAAACACCAGAAAATTCTGGAAAGAGAGAGAGGAGAGCCTTGGAGAGAAGAAAAACCAATTTTGACCAAAATCTGAGCCCCGAATTCCGAAGCCCATGAAGAGAAAAGTGTTGTACGCTGCGTTGTCTTCAATTTGAGCTAAAAATCAACCAAGGAGAAGAGTGATAACGTGGGGGCTGCATGCCTAAGGTATGAATACCGTTCCTTTTCATTGTTAACGAGTTTATTTAGAATTTTAACGGATTAGCACGGAGGGAATAGTCTGATAAATCCGTTTGTTGGTGTTGTGAATTATGGAAGGAGATTTGAAGAAAATTTTGGATGAAAATAAATGTATTTACCTTGTAAAATGTGAAGGCTGTTGTTATTGATGTTGTTCATATGAATTTCGACTCCTTTTTCGGAAATAAAATTATTAAATAGTTATATCGGAAATTTGGTTGGTTGAGAAATTTAGAAAACGATTGCGGGCTGTTTTATGGCATACGTCGGTATTGGAAATGATGTTAATACTATTGGTATTGTTGTTGGTGTTGTTGGTTACTGAATTGAGAATTCGGGCTAGGCATATAAACGGGAAATGTCTTTGCCAAATTTCGAGAGACAAATGCTAACTTAGTATTGAATTCCTAAGTGCCTATGACTAATGTTTGGTGTCTAATGACGATATTGTAGATTTTGAGAAGCCGAGGCTTAAGTTCGGAATAGCTTAGAAAGCGGACGAGGTATGTAAAGCTTATCCTTCTTTCCTTTTGGCATGTCCTAGACGCAAGTAAGTTATGATGTATTATGAGCTTCGGGGGAAATTCTATTCGTAAAGTCCGAGCATGTTTACGATGCTTATTTTCTTCTTGATGTTGGCATCCTTACATGGTTAAGCTTTGGCTTATATGTCTTGTATGATTGGTTTTCAAATGTTGCATAAAAAGTTTTGTTTTCAAAAAGAGTTTTGTAACTACGAACGTCCGTAACTTTCACTGACAGAACCGGATGGCTTTGATATGCTCGGAAATGATTCTATAACGTATAATGACTTAAATTTTCATAGGCGGGCCCGGGGGGATTGACGCTCGTCCGTGGGTCCCGCGACTTTCTTCTGTATAGTTCTGATGGCTTTTGAAAGAATTCAATATGACTATTTTTCCGACCCCCGAGTATGATTACTTATTTATCGATTGAGTCTGAAATTAGGATTTTCATGTATGTGATTTTGATACGTGACTATGGTTTTTGAAGTTCGGTTTGATATGTTCCCGAGTGATATTCGGAAGAAAGTCTGATTTGACTACTGTTTTGTCTTACAAATGATGGTTCGTTTTGATTAACCTATTAATTCTTTGAAAATATTTTAAACTGTATTTGGTTACTCATGATTCTGCTCGTGCATTCTGTTGTTACATTTTTCGCCAAGTCCCGGGCCGGTATGTTATCGTGCGCACTATGCTATATTCCGAAGTATGATGTGTTTTTCGAAGTATGATGTGATATATGACGATATGATGATTCTGTTTACCAAGTCCCTCACTGGAGGGCCGGGACACGTTATATGTTATGTATATGTATTCTGGGATATGATCAGTTGGTATCGGAGCCGGTGGTGGGGCAAACCCAATGGTGGGGCAAACCCAGTGGTGGGGCAAACCCAATGGTGAGGAAAAATTCCACATTGGTTTAGGACAATCCCACATTGGTTTAGGCCAATCCCACATTGGTTTAGACCAATTCCACACTGGTTTAGGCCAATCCCATATTGGTTTAGGCCAATCCCACATTGGTTTAGGCGAATCCCACATCGGTTAATGTCACCTTATATGATAAGTTATGATGTTATGATGTGTTATGGTATGTATATGATGATCTTTTACTTATGTCACTCAGTCCCATTATGGGCCGAATATGATACATGACATTTATATGCATGAATTGTATTTCAGGAGTAAACATTTTGGCATTCTGATTATCATATTTGTCTTCTGTATCGCTTATGTATGGTTTGTACTTCAGATGCAAGCACTTTGGTTTTCTGGTTGTTATGCTTACTTTCTGTACTCCTTACTTCGGTTATGACCTCGATTTCTGTATTCCATGTTTTGCATACTCAGTACATACTCCGTACTGACCCCCTTTCTTCGGGGGCTGCGTTTCATGCCGCGCAGGTACCTACAGATGAGTAGAGGACGTTAGCTGCAGATATTCCAGCTAGATTGGCGAGCTCCATTTCCTCCGGAGTGCTGCCGAGTCAGAGTATTTATGTTGCGGTATCATGTTTTGTGCTAGAGACTTTGCAAACGGTCGTGTGTATGAGATGTCGGTTTTGTAGCGGCTATGTAAAGCGATGTATCATTACGCTTATTGTTACATATTTGTTATGATTACGGAGTTCATACAGTACAAGTTTTATTTGATTTGTTAAGATGAAAGGCATGTTTGTTTTCGGAAAAATTTTCATTACGTACTTGTGTCATGTTTTGCAGGCTCAGTATGGTTATGAGTATCACGAGAGTTGGCGGGTTCGCTCGGCCTTAAGTAAGGGTCGGGTGCCCATCACACCCTGTCGGAAATTTGGGTGTGACAGTTTGTTCGCTCCAACAACACTTCCACGTTAACTAGGGACCTCCAATTAGTGAATTTGCTTGAAGAAAATATTTTTGTGATGGCTAATTTTGGACTTGGTTTTTCTTGTTCTTGGCCGAATGGTTGTTGTGGTTGTTCTTCAACTTCTTGATTTTTTTTTCTAAGTATGGGAATGGGAAAGATGACTACTTAGTCATCTTTTGTGCTCTCATATATAAGTTGAACAAGTGTCCTTGGTCCACACATGTGTTGGACCAATTAAATTTGTCCACAAAATGTGTGGGACCATTTCCACACCACACGGCCAACATGGCCTATTTTGCATGATTTCCAACTTCCAATTATTCCACTTTTGGTCCCAAATTTTCCTAAATGTTCCATGCCAACAAATTCATGAACAACTTATGTCTTAAAATAAAATCGAAGGTCAAAAGTTCCGACTTTGTATCCCGGAATGGTTTTGTCCCTAACTTATCATAGTTAAACCGGATTGTCCCAATGTACAAAATACGGGATATAACATCCTCCCACCCTTTAGAACATTCGTCCTCGAATGTTAGATTAACCTTACGGGATCTTATAAGCACTCGGGGGAGTTTCTTTTACAACTATCACAACAATTCATTTATCAAACAACATAGTCAAGTAGGGAATTTAAATTACCTGTAGGCACTGGAAATAAGTGAGGATACTTCTTCTTCATCTGCTCCTCAGCTTCCCAGGTCATTTCCTCCCGGTTATTATTCCGCCACAACACCTTAACAGAAGCCACATCTTTATTCCGCAACTTTCTTACCTGACGATTCAATATGGCTATAGGCTGCTCTTCGTAAGATAGCTCCTCTCGTGACCCGGATATCATCTACGGAAATACTGCGGAAGGATCACCAATACATTTACGAAGCATAGAAACGTAGAATACGGTGCAAGCTTGCTCTAAATCGGTGCATCTAATTCATAGGCAACCTTGCCTATTTTACGAATAATCTGGTAGGGCCCAATATATCTCGGACTGAGTTTCCCTTTCTTGCCGAATCTCATAACACCTTTCATGGGTGATGTTATACCTCGCATTTTGGTACATTTGGATCTTCCGAGTCAATGGCGGAAAGTTAAGGACAAGGTTATAAATTTTTGAGAATGCATAAGTTGCATATTCATCATTTATGGTATGGTGGAATATTAAGGGCAAACTTGGAACTTGGAAATTGTTATTATTCATGACTTCTTGGAGAAGCCACAAGTGGTCGTGGGCCCCACCCCTAGTTTGGCCAATTGTTTTAAGCCATAAAAGGGGGTTATGTGTCCATCTCATATTTTTGTAAGGGTCAAATATATATATATACAAAGATGATCATGCAAGACTAGAGTTCATCCTTTACAATTCAAGAAAATTCTAGAAAATTGGAGAAAAAGAAAAGAAAAAAAAAAGAGGAAAGAAAGAGAAAAAGATTGCACATGACCGGCCATGTGCCATATAATTATATATATATGTATAAGTGATGACCATGCAAGACATATTTTTCATTCTTCATCCTAGAAATTTCAAGAAACTTGAAGGAAAAGAGAGAGGGAGCAAACGGCCATGGAGGGCTGGCCGAAACATGGCCCATGGAAAGTCTTGATCAAAAATATTTCCTTCAAGCTTCTCTACTAATTGGAGGGTCCTCTACAACGTGGAGTAGTTGTTGGAACAAGAAAACCGTTCGTTGTCGCGATTCATCAACTTTAGTCGAGGGTGAGGTCAATGGAAAAAGGTGAGGTTTAATCTTCCTTACATGTTTTATGGATGATTTTTGCATGTTGTAATGTGTTGAAATGAATAAAATTCATGAAATGATGATGTTGATGTTGTGGCCGTGAACATGGGCTGTTTGGTATAGCAAGGGATGAATCAATTTTGTTTAGTATTTTGGGTTATTGTTGTTGTGGACTTTATGATGATAATGAGAGTTTAATGGTTCATGTTGAAGGTGAAATTGTTGTGGGCTATTTTGGAGATCAATATGATTTTAATATAGATTCTTGTATTGATGAAAATGATAATGCTAACGTATGGGATTGTTGATATAGTTTATGAATTTGGAAGAAGAAAATGTGTTATTGATGTTCCTAATGTAGTTGAAGGATTTCGGGTGGAATGGCCTATTGTTTGGGTTGTTTTGAATGTTGTATGGATTGCTTGGAATGTTCTTAAATCGTGTTTGAATGGTCTCGGATTAACACTTGAACGTATGATCAATGATGTTGGTTTGAATGCACGTAGCTTATTTGAATATAAATGAAATGTTGTCGAATTGTGTAGAAAGGAATTATAAATGTTAGAATGCGTTTTGAATCATTTATGGATATTGATAGTATGATTGTTGGTTTGGTTGTTGTTGATTTGGCCGAGTTGAATTCTCGGGGATGTTGAAGTTATAGGGGAATCTTTGCCGAAATTTTTATAGACAAAGTGTTAATTCGGAATTGGATTCTTAAGTGTTATGGCTAATGGTTGATACCTAATGACATTATTGTAGATCGTGAAAAGTCGAGACGCAAGTTCGGATTAGCTTAGGAAGCGGCTAAGGTATGTAAAGCTCAACCTCTCTTTCTTTGGCATGTCTTAGTGCAAGTAAGTATGGCACGAATCCCGAGGTAACTCTATTCTTGCAATCCGAGCATGTCTATGATTCTTATTTGTTTCTTGATATCCGTATTCTTAATGTGGTCAAGCTATGGTCTTTATGTCATTGGTATGATTTGGATTTCAAAAGTTGCATAAAAGTTCTGTTTTCAAAAGAGTTTTGTTTTTAAATGATTCCGTAACTACGAACGAACGTAACTTTCATAGAGGGGCTCGGATTGCTTCGATATGTCCGTAGAAAGTCCTAAGGTGAATAATTGTCCGTAACTTTCCGAGGCGGGCTCGGATTGATTTGATATATGATTATGATCTCTACGATACTTTGATATGCTTATGGTATATGATATGTTTCCGAGTAACGTCCGAAGGCTATTTGATATAACTATTGTCCGGATTTTCAAATGACGATTCGTTCTGATTACTTCATTGAGTCTCTGAAAATGTTTTATGTGCATATGGTTTCTCACTACTCTGCTCGTGCCAAGCTCAAGGTATCTTTCACTGAGACCCGGGCCAGGACACGTATTCGTGCACATTCCTCTGCATTGTTCACCGCGTCCCTCAGTAGAGGGCCGGGGCACGTTACCTACCGAGTCCCTTGCTAGCGGGGCCGAGACACGCTATATGTACATGTATATGATGATTTTACTTACTGAGTCCCTCGCGAGAGGGCCGGGACACGCTATATGTCATATGATGATCTTATTTACCGAGTCCCTCGCGAGAGGGCCGGGACACGTTATATGCATACATGACAGTTTTATGATATTGACATGCATGATATATGTTTTAAAAGGCAAGTCTTATGATTTTTCTGTACTCTTTACTTCAGTATAATCCCGCTTACTGTATTTCATGCTTTACATACTCAGTACATATTCCGTACTGACCCCCTTTCTTCGGGGGCTGCGTTTCATGCCGCGCAGGACACCAGTGAGTCAAGATATTAGCGAAGATGTTCCAGCGGGATTGGCAAGCTCCATTTTCTCCGGTCTTTGCCGAGTCGAGTATTATGTTATGGTTTCATGTTACGTGTTAGAGACTTTGCGTACGAGGTCGTGGGTATAAGATGTCGGTTATGTAAGCGGCTATGTAAGCCGATGTATTATTACGCATTGTATTATAAGTTTTATATGTTACAGATTTTATTTGATTCGAGAAAGGTAAAAAGCATATTATTCCTCGAAAAACTTTCATTATATATTTGTGTCATGATTTGAGGGCCAGCATGCTTATGAGTATTACGAGAGTCAGCGGGTTCGCTCGGTCCTAAATAAGGGTCGGGTGCCCACACCCTATCAGATTAAGGGTGTGACAAATTGGCTTCAGAGCAGTTCGTCCTAGGGGTTGTCTGCAAAGTCGTATCCAGTAGAGTCCTATTTATGGTGTGAAGCCGGCCACATTTATAAACAGGAGGCTACGGGGCATCTAGGATGGTTACTTTTCTTTCACCTCTTAGATCGTGCCATAGAGCCAAGTCATAGGAAATGAGATTTCTTATACTAACCTTCGATTTCAGCAGAAGAACGACATCGATCGAAGAAGGCGACCGACGATATTGGAAGTTACGAAGCACGCAGGTAAGTAAAGGTACGAAAGATATGTGCCGAGTAAGGTATTGGCATACGATTGAAATGCGAAATTAAAAATCGAAAGGGAAAGTAAGTAAAAAGGGGTAACACGTGTGGTCATGTTGAGCTTATGAGGTAAGCCCATTATTTTCAGACTTTTATGAATATTGAGAGCCCTGTGCGGCTGTAACACAATACGATATGATATGATATATGTATGTGATGATGGCCCTGTGAGGCACTGTTGGTATTTCCTGCGTGCAGGTTTTGGGATAGTAAGAAATACAGAGGAAACTCTGCCAAAATTTTTCTAGAAATAATACGAGAATGAGACGTAAGTTTGGAATATGTCTGGGAAAGGTCATGTCAACAGTAATGATGGGATTTGACTGAGCCGTGAGGTATGGCTGCCCTTTAGGAATAAGTTAACTGTGGAATTGGTGATAATAGTAATAGGAAGTCGATGGGGATGTGGTAACCACTAGTTCGGAAAGGACTTGTGCTATTAAGAGATGATTTAGGAAGGGCCGGTAGATTTTGATAGAGTGATATGTATTAAGGCATCGACTGAGTCGATAAGTAGAAGAAAAATATGATGGGATTATAGTTAAAGGAGGTAATGATACGATTAAGACAAGGGTATGAAGGAAAAGGAATTGTGACGGGTAGGAATGTATGGCTAAAACAGCGGGGGAAGCGCGTTGTGAGGACGTTTTGAGATATGCTGGGATCTCAATTTACCCTAGATTGTGTGACGAAGGTTATGCGGTGAGGTGGACGCGATCATACCAGCGTTAAAGCATCGTATTTCATCAAAGTTTCAAAGTTAAGCGTGCTGGAGTGAGAGAAATTTTGGGATGGGTGACCGCCTGGGAAGTTTTCTGGAAGTTTTACAAATTTCGACGTAAGAAGCCAACAAGGAGGTAGAGTAATCTAAGGAAAATTAGAGTCCGCGGAGTGGGCAGAAACCTTAAGAGGTCGCGTAGGACGGGCAGATTAGGTCGGTAAAAAGAAAGAGTTAACGGAAAGAAGGAATAAGGAGAAAGCGAGACAATAGTGTAGTAATAGGTTATGACGTGTGACGGAGGGCACGAGTGCCATAAGTGACGGGACGGTGAAAGACCAATTATAGGAAGATAAGAAACAAGGTGGAATGAGTGCTAGAAACTGACTGGGATGATACGGATAAACGTGGGTGAATAGAGTACATTTTGAAAATGAGAGAAGGATTAGGTAGGAGTAGTGTGTTCTGAGGGACACAGAAGTAACATAAGAATCCTCGCGTACAGAATAAGAGATAGGCATAAACGGGAGAAATGACGAGGGGATACCAAAGGAAGCACCCGAGATGAGTTGGCATAAAAAAAAATATAATAATATTCCAAGAAGACTTTGGATACTTATCGTCGGAGTAAAAGCACGGCCTAATTGAGATTGAAAATAAGGACAGAGAGAGAGAGAGAGATAGAGAGAGAGAGAGAGAGAGAGAGAGACCCCTAAAGGGGGGGGGGCGGAGAGAAAGGCAAGGACGAGATAGAACCAATTGACCCGGTAGCGTGTGTGTGTGATATGGATACCTGAGCTACAAATGAGACCCTTCATTGAAATAAGTTAGTAAGATCGGAAAACCAGCAATAGGTGGATAAGAGTCAGGTTGGTACTTAAGGCAGTATGAGGAGTTTTGCAGAAACCTTGAATGACAGGGCGTTAGAAAATGGACGTGTATGAAGAGAGAGAGAGTAGGACGAGAGGATGGTATTGGATAACATAAGAAATAACAGGAAGGATAGCGACGCTATATCGGATTAAAGAACAAAATGTTGGCTATAGAGGTGTTCGCTAATGCTACTGCAACTTATAAGTATTAAGGAAGAAGGAATAGAAAACCCTTTATGGTAGGAGGTGAGAAAGTCAAGAGTGATTAAAGGAAGGGAACGAGATATGGCAAAATAGGACGAGCGAGTTCCGGTACGAACAAGATATGCAGAGCAGGACGAGCCAGAGGACGAAAGGACCATGTCTAAGATTGAACGCACTTTATATAAGTTGTCCAAGGATAGTGATGCCACCTGTAAGTATTGGGATGCAAGGAATAAGATTAGGTAAGTATTTGATAAGAAGAGCAAAGGCTTAGCGAGGACAATGCAGTTGTGATATTTCGGGGACACTACGAAAAAATGTAACGATGGTTTAAGCCAGTTACTAAAATAGAATTAGTGCTGAGGATGGATGAGGTATGGCGGGGGTTGAACCAAGGATCTGCCGCGATACCGGTTGCAAGACAAGAGAGGAGAAGGCAAGGTAGAACATAAGGATTAGTAAAGCAATGCTGAGGTATTTCTTGGGCTAATCTGAATGCCTTCGCGTATTCTTGCAGAGATTGCAACATAGTGTGTGACAGGAGAGTAAAGAGCGAGAAAGATCTTCGAGCAAAAGGTACGAAGAGGGTGTCAGTAAAGATGATGAACCCAAGAGGACCCTTGGAATGACGGTGACAGTTGAAGTAAAAAGAACAGCGATTAGTAGTTCGGAAAATTTTGGAGGAAAGAAAGAAAGATGTTGCTCTCAAAAATTGAAATAAAAGAATCCACCGGATGTTAGAAGGAGGTTTATGGACCACTAAGTAATTTAAACATGAGAACACTTGCTATAGAATCACATGAAACACTAGTGTGGAAACTGTATTCAACTACAATGGTAAAAAGTTCACACCGGAAAGCTAACAAGAAAAGAGGGACTGACAAGATGACCGCTAATACGAGAAAAAGGAATACTGTAGGCCTATGGGTGGCCATGGCATGATAAGTTAAGATTACAGTAATGGAGACAAAAGTCTGGGCAAGAGCGAGATACTAGTTAAATTCCAGTCGAATACATGGAGGCAAGGAAATGGAAGGAGGGGATTGTAGGCAACAAAGGAGTTAAGTAGGAATGAGATGAGACTGACTTATGCTTTAAGGAATGATTAGGCAACTGACCATCAAACCCTAAAAGGGGGATAATTATTCCTAAGGAGAAAAGGATATTGCACCCGTGTTTCCCGTACCTTGGGATCCGTTGAAGTCGTGGCCAATAAAGATGCAAAGTCATAGGTGCTTGGGTTACGATTATAAGAGTCCGAGTTCACGTAACGGTCATGGGAGGATCTGGAAGGTCAGTGAGCTAAGGGATCAATGAATGAGCGGTAGGCGATAACCCTAAGAAGGGAGCTCCCCCGAGGTGCTTATGAGACCCCGTAAGGGCAGTTAAACATTCGAGGACAAATGTTCTAAAGGGGGGAAGGATGTTATACCTTGCATTTTGGTACATTTGGATCTTCCGAGTCAATGGCGGAAAGTTAAGGACAAGGTTATAAATTTTTGAGAATGCATAAGTTGCATATTCATCATTTATGGTATGGTGGAATATTAAGGGCAAACTTGGAACTTGGAAATTGTTATTATTCATGACTTTTTTGGAGAAGCCACAAGTGGTCGTGGGCCCCACCCCTAGTTTGGCCAATTGTTTTAAGCCATAAAAGGGGTTATGTGTCCATCTCATATTTTTGTAAGGGTCAAATATATATATATACAAAGATGATCATGCAAGAATAGAGTTCATCCTTTACAATTCAAGAAAATTCTAGAAAATTGGAGAAAAAGAAAAAGAAAAAAAAAAGAGGAAAGAAAGAGAAAAAGATTGCACATGACCGGCCATGTGCCATATAATTATATATATATATGTATAAGTGATGACCATGCAAGACATATTTTTCATTCTTCATCCTAGAAATTTCAAGAAACTTGAAGGAAAAGAGAGAGAGAGCAAACGACCATGGAGGGCTGGCCGAAACATGGCCCATGGAAAGTCTTGATCAAAAATATTTCCTTCAAGCTTCTCTACTAATTGGAGGGTCCTCTACAACGTGGAGTAGTTGTTGGAACAAGAAAACCGTTCGTTGTCGCGATTCATCAACTTTAGCCGAGGGTGAGGTCAATGGAAAAAGGTGAGGTTTAATCTTCCTTACATGTTTTATGGATGATTTTTGCATGTTGTAATGTGTTGAAATGAATAAAATTCATGAAATGATGATGTTGATGTTGTGGCCGTGAACATGGGCTGTTTGGTATAGCAAGGGATGAATCAATTTTGTTTAGTATTTTGGGTTATTGTTGTTGTGGACTTTATGATGATAATGAGAGTTTAATGGTTCATGTTGAAGGTGAAATTGTTGTGGGCTGTTTTGGAGATCAATATGATTTTAATATAGATTCTTGTATTGATGAAAATGATAATGCTAACGTATGGGATTGTTGATATAGTTTATGAATTTGGAAGAAGAAAATGTGTTATTGATGTTCCTAATGTAGTTGAAGGATTTCGGGTGGAATGGCCTATTGTTTGGGTTGTTTTGAATGTTGTATGGATTGCTTGGAATGTTCTTAAATCGTGTTTGAATGGTCTCGGATTAACACTTGAACGTATGATCAATGATGTTGGTTTGAATGCACGTAGCTTATTTGAATATAAATGAAATGTTGTCGAATTGTGTAGAAAGGAATTATGAATGTTAGAATGCGTTTTGAATCATTTATGGATATTGATAGTATGATTGTTGGTATGGTTTTTGTTGATTTGGCCGAGTTGAATTCTCGGGGATGTTGAAGTTATAGGGGAAATCTTTTTTGAAATTTTTGTAGACAAAGTGTTAATTCGGAATTGGATTCTTAAGTGTTATGGCTAATGGTTGATACCTAATGACATTATTGTAGATCGTGAAAGTCCAGACGCAAGTTCGGATTAGCTTAGGAAGCGGCTAAGTATGTAAAGCTCAACCTCTCTTTCTTTGGCATGTCTTAGTGCAAGTAAGTATGACACGAATCCCGAGGTAACTCTATTCTTGCAATCCGAGCATGTCTATGATTCTTATTTGTTTCTTGATATCCGTATTCTTAATGTGGTCAAGCTATGGTCTTTATGTCATTGGTATGATTTGATTTCAAAGTTGACAAAAGTTCCGTTTTCAAAGAGTTTTGTTTTTTAAATGATTAAAACTACGAACGAACGTAACTTTCACGGAGGGGGACTCAGTTGCTTCGATATGTCCGTAGAAAGTCCTAAGGTGAATAATTGTCTGTAACTTTCCGAGGCGGGCTCGGATTGATTTGATATATGATTATGATCTCTACGATACTTTGATATGCTTATGGTATACGATATGTTTCCGAGTAACGTCCGAAGGCTATTTGATATAACTATTGTCGGATTTTCAAATGACGATTCGTTCGATTACTTCATTGAGTCTCTCGAAAATGTTTTATGTGCATATGGTTTCTCACTACTCTGCCGTACCAAGCTCAAGGTATCTTTCACCGAGACCGGGCCAGGACACGTATTCGTGCACATTCCTCTGCATTGTTCACCGCGTCCCTCAGTAGAGGGCCGGGGCACGTTACCTACCGAGTCCCTTGCTAGCGGGGCCGGGACACGCTATATGTACATGTATATGATGATTTTACTTATCGAGTCCCTCGCGAGACGGTCGGTGTCACGACCCAACCCCGTGGGCCGTGACTAGTACCCGAATTGGGCACCCAAACACAATCACAATTCCGAGTCGCAAACAGATGGCTTATATAGACATAAATATCAAACGCTGTCTCAGAATATATCAAACTGTCGCAAACACATCTCAAACACAACTGCATATATATCAAAGCCGGCAAGGCTATCAAATGGCGCAACGGCCCAAAAACATATACAAATGCAAGCCGACAAAGTCGCCACGGCGAACGGGATCGCCCCAAACACAACATATACAAACACAAGTGTACTGAGAATGGGCGTAACCCATACATGTCCACAGAGACCTCTAAACGAGACAAACGTAATCATATGACGGGACGGGGGCCCGCCCGTACCCCGAACAAATGTATACAATACAACGGACAAATATATATACCAAAATGTGGCTCGGAATAAGGGAGCACTCCAAGCGACGAAGAGGTGTCCTAAACGGTGGATCCCCAAACTATGCGTCCGTACCGCGGGCACGGCCCAGCCCCCCGACAGCGGGTCGCACGAAATACGTACCGAGTATGCAAAGTGTTAAATGTAGTATACAAGTCTCGAGTCGTAATCAAAAATGTATATGCGTAAAGTAAACTTTCCAAAATATCAAATGTTATTTCATAAATATAAATCA
>NC_081344.1:43003828-43010618 GCF_029784015.1 Lycium ferocissimum | reverse complement strand
AGGGGGGGGATGTTTATGAAGATGAATTCCCGCGTCCCCAGGGGCGGGCACTTTATATATAGAGAGATAGAGATAGGGGGGGGGGCCGGGATGGCTAGATGACTTCTTCACCGCGCCCTCCTGAGGCGGCACGAAGTAAGATATGATTTTTTTATTACCGCGTCCCTCACGGGGGGGGCCCCGGGGCACGTTAAATGTAAAAGCATGAGATTTTATTTTAAAGTCCCTCCGGGGGCCCCGGGACACGTTATATGTGCATTTTACATGAAATTATTTACAGTTACCGTCCCCCGAGCCAAGATATTATGTGATTTATGTCTCGAGGCAAGTCTTATGATTTCCTTGCTCCTTTTTCGATGACCCCTTTTTTCCCGTTTTCCCATGTTTTACAGCTCGAATATCGTCATCCCCTTTTCTTCGGGGTGCGTTTTGCCCGGTACGATACACGTTTTGGGATCCGGCGGATTCCCTTGGGGCCGGTCTTGGAGTGCCCCTTTTTGAGCCTCTCATACGTGTACGTACTCTTTTTGTCAGATACGTGTATGTCTATTCAGGGGTACGGCGGGGCCCTGTCCCATCATATGATTCTATTGTTATTCGTAGAGGTCTGAGGTGTTATATCCCGTATTTTGTGCGTTGGAATATTTTAAGTCGTGTCATGACAAGATATGGACAAGACTTTTAATCTCCGATTTTTGTTGATTTTGTAGCACGCACAAGTTGCATATTCATCTTTTCATTGGTACGGAGTGTTAGGGTAAATTGGGAATAAGGAAAATTTGGGTTAAAAGTGAATTATGAAAAGTTAAGCATTTCATGGAAATTAAGGGCTAGAAGTGAAATTTTGAAAACTAAATATTACATGAAAATGGCCATATGTGTGTATGTGGTGTGGGCCATAGTCTACATGTGTTAATTATATAAGTGGCAAAAGATGACTAATT
Source organism: Lycium ferocissimum (assembly GCF_029784015.1). Taxonomy (NCBI): domain Eukaryota; kingdom Viridiplantae; phylum Streptophyta; class Magnoliopsida; order Solanales; family Solanaceae; genus Lycium; species Lycium ferocissimum. The sequence goes on along the minus strand of NC_081344.1, from coordinate 43,009,674 downwards.
AAGTCATCTTCATCATTTAGCACCCTAGAAAATTCAAGAAGCATGGAGAAAGAACAAGAGGCCATTCGGCCATGACCAAGAAAAATTGAGTCCAAAAATTGACAATCGTTTTGTTGCTTCAATTTAAACTCACGTTGACAAGCATTATATTTCATATTTTTGTACGTCGGATTATTCGCAAGCCGATGTGGGGTCCACACACCGAGATTTTTTGGGACATGCGACAATTTATATGAATCACATATGTGAAGTTAAACATAACTCAAGAAGGACCCTTGAGCCAAATCAAAGTGGAAGTTCTCTAAACAAATATTTTTAAGTAATGTTTTCGGGTGATCCGACTTCGAGGGGCGAAACGGTATTATAAGTTTGGAATTTGGAAAAACACCAAAGATAGAAGTTGTAGATAATTGAATTATCTTTCCAACCATAGGTCGTGGGCCACAGGTGACATCGGGATAAGGAGATATGGATGTTTTAAGACGGAAAGGTCGATGGCTGTGGGCTTCCAAACCTGGCCCAATCGGGTTGGCCCATGACCCATGCCTATTTAAGTCTAATTTCAGCCCTTTCCTCTCATTTTTCAGACCAAGAATACCCAGGAAATTCTGGAAAGAGAGAGAGAGAAGAACCTTGGAGAGAAGAAAAACCAATTTTGACCAAAATCTAAGCCCCGAATTCGAAGCCCATGAAGAGAAAATTGTTGACTGTTGCGTTGTCTTCAATTTGAGCTAAAAATCAACCAAGGAGAAGGTGATAACGTGGGGGTTGAATGCTTAAGGTATGAATACGGTTCCTTTTCATTGTTAACGAAAGTGTATTAGAATTTTAACGGATTAAAACGGAGGGGATAGTGTGTAGAAATGGATGAAATTCATGAAATTTTGTATGTTGATGTTGAATCGCTTTAGTATGGGCTGTTTTGTGACAAGGAATGAACTAAATTTATTTAGTATGTTTGGATTGTTGTGTTGTGGATTCTATGGTGCTAATGAAAGTTTAATGGTTCAAAGTGACGTTATAGTTGTTTGCGTTTGTTATGAAATTTTATATAGTTTATTGAATTTATGGAAGTAATGGATTATTAATGTAGTTCATGAATTCGGAAGGAAGAAAATGTGTTGTGTTGTTTCCTTGAACTTGGAGGTTTCAAGTTTGATTATGTAGTGGATGGAATGTTGTTGAATTGTGTCGAAAGGGTTATTAAAGTTAGAATGCGTTTTGAATCGATTATTGATTTTACTTATATGGTTGTTGGTATTGTTGTTGAAAATATTGGCCGAGTTAAATTCTCGGGGTTGTTGAACTTATAGGGGAAATGCTGCCCAAATTTCTGTAAATAAAGTGATGGCTTGGGATTGGATTCTTAAGTGCTTATGGCTAATGTTTGGTACTTAATGACCTTATTGTAGATCTTGAAGGTTTGAGACTTAAATTTGGATTAGCGTAGGAAGCGATCGAGGTATGTAAAGCTTACCTTTCCTTCTTTCGCATGTCTTAGATGTGGTTAAGCTATGATATGTTACGAGCCTTGGGGTAATTCTATTCTTAAAGTCCGAGCATGTTTACGATGCTTATTTGCTTTTTGATGTTAGCATCCTTATATGGTCAAGCTATGGTTTATATGTCTTTGTATGATTGGTTTTCAAATGTTGCATAAAAAGTTTTGTTTTCAAAAGAGTTTTGTAACTACGAACGTCCGTAACTTTCACGTACGTAACCGGATGGCTTTGATATGCTCGTAAATGATTCTATAACATATAATGAGTTTAATTTTCATAAAGTGGCTCGGATTGGGTTGACGCTCGTCCGTGGGTCCCGCGACTTTCCTTTGCATAGTGCTTACGACTTTTGAAAGAACTTAATATGACTATCTTTCCGACCCTCGAATATGATTACTTATTTATCCGTTGAGTCCGAAATAAGGATTTTTATGTATGTGATTTTGATACGTGACTATGGTTTCCGAAGTTCTATTTGATATGTTCTCGAGTAATATTCGGAAGAAAATCCGATTTGGCTATTATCTTGGTTTGTAAATAATAGTTCGCTTTGATTATGTGTTGGGTCTTTGTAAGTGTTTTGTATTGCATGTGTGATGTTCCACGATTCTCGTCGCGCATTCTCGTTATTACCTCCTCGCCGAGTCCCGGTCCAAGTATGTTATCGTGAGCACTATGCTATATTATGAAGTATGATGTGATTCCGAAGTGATGTGACGAAGTATGATGTGTTTTCCGAAGTATGATGTGATATGATATATGATGTGATACGAGTATGATGTGTTCGGAGGTATACAATATTCGAAGTATGATGTGTTGTGGCGCCCGCATGGAGTGGCGACCACGTTCGTCCGTCGGGTCCATTACGGACCGTATGTGATATGATATGATATGTGATGATCTGATGATACGACATGATATGTGATATGATGTGTGATAATATGACGATATGATTTGATTTACCGAGTCCCTCACTAGAGGGTTGGGTACGGTATGTTTATGACTATTATATTATATGTGGATAACGTACGTTCCTCAGCATTATTATATTATATATGGATCGGGCCGTACGTTCCTCGTCATTATTATATTATATACGGATCGGGCCGTACGTTCCTCGGCATTATCGTATTATTTATGGATCGGGCCGTACGTTCCTCGGCATTCGGTTAATGTCAGCTCATATGATGTGTTTGATTTTCCGTATGTATAAGAGTGTAAATGTTTTCCACAAGAAAGCGAAGCATTTTGGCATTTTGATTATCATATCCTGTCTTTTGTATCTCTTATGTATGATTTGTATATCGTATACAAGCACTTTGGTATTCTCGCTATCGTGTCTAATGTTCGTACTCCTTATTCGGTTATGACTTCGTTCGTATGCCATGCTTTACATGCTCGCAGACATATTCCGTACGACCCTCCTTTCTTCGGGATCGCGTTTCATGCCGCGCGGTATATACGGATGAGTAGGTGATGTTGCGTAAGATGTTCCACCGGATTGGCGAGCTCCATTTCTCCGGAGTGCCGCCGAGTCCGAGTGCTTTTGTATGGTATCCGGGTTATGGTAAAGACTTTACGTAGGAAGTCTGTCGTGTGTATGATATGTCGCTTATATGCGGCTATGTAAGCCGATGTATTATTATCGCATTATGTTACGAACTTCATATGTTTACGCATTTCACACGATGCTAGTTTTATTTGATTTGATAAGATAAAAGGCATGTTTGTTTTCGGAAAAAAAAAAAAAAAAAGTTTTCATTATGTACGTTTATGTCATGTTTTGCGTAGGCCCAAGATGGTTACGAGTATTACGAGTGTCGGCGGATTTCGCTCGGCCTTAAGTAAGGGTCGGGTGCCCATCACACCTTGTCGGAAATTAGGTGTGACATGTAGACACGTATGGGTTGTGAGCTTGCCATTCTTGTTCGGTTATGTTTGTGTGATTTATGTTTTGGGCGGGGTCCCATCCGCGGCAACGTTCCCTTGTTTTTTGCGTGTATATATATGTTTTCTTGAGATGTCGTGGTTATTGTGATAGCCTTGCGCTTATATGCGATATGTACACACATATGTTTATATACGGCATACCGAGATAGCCGGCGGCACGTGTATGTATATAAGTCGTACGTATGCTTATTATGGTTAATAGGTGTGTGCGGGTGTCCGGCTCGGGCACTAGTCACGGCCTACGGGGTTGGGTCGTGACATATCGAATATGAATTCTATGTTAGAATACAAATCTAAGAATACCTATATTGCCATAGTTTTACCCAAAACCCAAAAATTAACCTGAAATAGCCAAACCCTAGCCACGTGAGCACATCGACAATTTCAATGAAAAGTTGTGTTCAATGTAGTCAAAATAGTACCCTACGACTGCTTAAATGAGTCCAATGATATCCATATTGCTATACTTTAATTCGAAACCTCAAAAGGAACCCAAAAAAGGTAACCCCAATCATGAATGGCAAAAAACTTAAAATTTATTTCAACATTAGTTTACCCATAGATTAATTAGTCTAGATCGTAAAACTCATACAAAAAGCCATCATCTTGATATTCAAAATCATGATTTACCACTTTTCAACTTTTGGGTTCAAAATCCCCATTTTCCACAATCAAACCCGGGTAAAATCAATAAACAACAAAAATAAACTTGAGGAAACATCAAAATAAAGGTTAGATACTTACCCCCTCATTGAGACGAGAACAACACCATGAAAATCACCTCAAACGGAGCTCTAGAACTCAAGATATGCTCATAATGGTAAATGAACGCAGTCTGATTTTCAATACACAGCGATTTCCGCTCCAGCGGATCAGAACTCCTACCCAGCTGACAAATTTCCAGTCCAGTGGACCAGAAATCTGCCCCAGCAGACCAATTTTCGCTTCAGCGGACACACCAGGTACAGTAATAACCATCCGCGCTAAAATGACCATAACTTCCACATACGAAGGCGAAATGCGATGATTCTTTTTGCTATGGTTTCGTAATTACGATATGGATCTAGTGGTTTAATCAAAACACCAAGCAAAGATCGTTTGATCAATATGGTACCCTTAATGGCCAAAGAAATGACGGCGAAGACATCGAATACGAGTGTGACACAATCCACATGCATCCAAAACTTGGCGGAATCTCGCTAAAACATTCGGACTGGTCCAAAATCATTATACGAACTTGTTGGAACTTCAAAAATATCGACACGTGATCATCTTGACCCAATGTTGACCGTGGTCAGCTCTAACTCTTTAACTTACCTAATTTCCCCACAAATGACTCAAATCACACCCAAAACCTTCGGGAACCAAACCAATGACTTTGCTAAGTCATAAATCACATTCCCAACCTAATGGAACCGTCGTAATTAGATTACAAGCACGTTTACCCAAAAGTCAATTACTGGTCAAAGGTTTTTCACTTTAAGACTCTAGATTCCATAAATCCTACTAGAACTCGCCTGATGACCTCAGGAACCATGTCACCTATTGTCACGACCCATTTTCACTGAGTCGTGCGGGCACCTACCTTTTCCACCTCGGTAGGCGGACCCTTAACTCAACATTCCCAATAATAGAAAATAGCGGAAGGAAGTAAAATAACGTAAGTCTCACAAATATAATATCAACAAATGCGAAAGTAAATGAAATCCACCCCAATATCTGTTCTAGCATACAAGAGCATCTAAATCCAATACTAAAATTCTGAATAATAATACATAAGTAGTCTCAAATCATGTCTCAGAATGGAAAGCAAGAAATAAGTAATAGGAGAGTCTTCAAGATCGAGCGACGCCATGTTCACCCTAAAAAACTCGAGTGAAAATTTGAAGAGTGGGCGGCCCGCGGGTCGAGAAGTAGATCCGACTTTGATACTGCATTCATAAAAGGATGCGACAAGTGCGAGTCGGTACAATCAATAATCTTGTTAGGCTTCTTCGGCCGACTAGTATAGTTAACACAATTCGAGAAGATAAAGTAGATAAACAAGGAATCTAGCAAGTATAAGTCAATATAATCGCAAACGGATATCCGTGCACTTTCATTAAACATCCCCAATCCAAATCTATCAAGTCCAAACGTATCCGATTCAATCTAACCATCACAATAGGATCATCACGATCCATTTCAATCAAGTCATAATGCAATGCAGCGCAATAATGGTATGAATGTGATGTCATGCCATGCAAATAAGGTGTACACAAAACTTTAGGAAAATTTTACGTCCGTAGAACAACCCCGGGGGCTCCGGTTTTTGGGCCCCCGTCCCGATCGCAAAGATAGCGGGGCCGGCTAATTGCTCCGGGGTTTCCCACACCCCCGGGGGACCCGCAACCA
>NC_081344.1:42995163-43003728 GCF_029784015.1 Lycium ferocissimum | reverse complement strand
TGTCATATGATCTTGACACGATGCTTACAATTTACGAAGTCTCTACTTGATATGTTCTCGAATGATTTTTGGAAGGAACTTGACTTGACTGTTATTTAGCTTTTAAATGAGATTTCGTTTGATTATGTTGTTGAGTCTGTGATGATGATTTGTGTGTATGGTTTCTCACTACTCTGCTCGTGCGAGCTATTATGATCTCTTTCACATCGCGTCCCGAGCCGGTGGCATGTATTCGTGCACGATTCTACGCATGATTCCACCACGCCCCTCACTAGAGGGCCGGGGCATGTTATATGATATGATTATGATATGATGATATGGGGAGGTGGCCAAGATGGCATATGATGACTTCTTTCACCGCGCCCCTCACTAGAGGGCCGGGGCACGTTATATGTATATGATATGATTATTCTACTTACCGCGTCCCTCACAAAGGGACGGGGGCACGCTATATGTATATGTATGCGACGGTTTCTTACCGCGCCCCTCACTAGAGGGCCGAGGCACGTATATCTATGCATGTGTATGAGATGATTTTCTGACTCTGTTTCTCAGTCCCATGATGAGCCGAATATGAAATGGATACGTATGATTTATGTTTCAAAGGCAAGTGTTATGATTTTCTCGATTATTATGCTACTTTTCTCGCTTTCCTCATTTCAAGACGATTTTGTTCACTCGTATTCTATGCTTTACATGCTCAGTACATATTTCGTACTAACTCCCTTTCTTCGGGGGCTGCGTTTCATGCCCGCAGGTACAGATACAGCTTTTGGTGATCCGCCGGCTTAGGATTCCCATCAGCGGTCTTGGAGTGCTCCTTGTTCCGTGTTTCTACTTTTTGGTACATATTCGTTCGTGGTATACGTATTTGTTTGTTCGAGGGTACGGCGGGCCCCGTCCCCGTCATATGATTCTCGTTGGTCCGTTTAGAGGTACGTAGACACATAGCGTGGGTTAGGCCTTATCCCGTATTGTGTGTTTGTATGTTATATGTTCTCGGGGCGATCCTATTCGTCGTGGCAACCTTGTTGGCTTGCGTTTGTATATGTTTTGGGGCCGATGCGCCATTTGATAGCCTTGCCGGCTTCTGATATATACATGTTTGTGTTTGAGATGTGTTTGAGACAGCTTGAGATAACCGAGATAGCGTCTCGATATTTGTATAGGCGTAGGCTATCCGTTTGTGAATCGGATTAATGAATGTGTTTGGGTGCCCGGCACCTTTAGTCACGCTCACGGGTTGGGTCGTGACACAAAGTGCGGCTCAATCTCGCCCCTCCCATTCGTGGCCTATATTAGAGGAGCGTGAGGGAGCCCCGCCCCCACTCTCCGGCACCTCCGGATCCTCCACCGAATGCTTCACGCCAAGATGTAAAAGCAGCCATTAATTTATTGACTCAATTGGTTGCGGCCCAGACTCGGCGGCCAAGTTTAGGGCAAGGTGATAGGGCTGTTAGTGCAAGAGCCCGTGATTTTATTAGTTTAAATCCTCCGAAATTCTTTGGATCAAAGCCGGATGAGGACCCTCAAAATTTCATTGATGGCATGTTGAGGACGCTTCGGTTGATACATGCTTCAGACACCGAGTCGGTGGAGCTAGCGTCCTATAGATTAAGGGATGCCGCGGTCCATTGGTAAACGGTTTGGATGCCATTTTTACTGGGAGCCAATGCACCTCCCGGTATGGCAAGAATTTGTAGATGCATTTCTCGACACTATTTGCCCCGGAAGTTCGGTGAGCTAGAGCCGATAAGTTCCTAAATCGAGGCAAGGGAGCATGAGTGCTCTAGAGTATAGTCTCCGCTTCAACTCCTTGGCTAGGTATGCTTCGGCCATGGTAGGGATATGGGTGATCGAGCACATGAGTTCGTGAAAGGCCTAGGGCCACACTTGATGGATAGATGCTTGATCGCGTCCCTCCAGGACAATATGGATATTGCACGCATCCAAACCCACGCTCAGAATCTAGAAGAAAGCTTATAACAACAAAGAAGTGAGCATGATAGAGGGCATAGCAAGAGGGCTAGATCTTCGGGTCCGATGAACGAGTATAGAGGTGGGCACGGACGATGCATGGTAGCCTTTCTAGACATTCGAGCTGCTACTCTATGACCAGTGCGCCTTCACGGTATTCGGTGCCGAGATTTGATAGATCTACTCATCCCGGCCGAGTCGAGCTTTTCGGGATCTCGATGGAGGTGATTCGGGTCGTGCGAGGCCACCCGTACCATGACATGCTCCCGCAAGTGTGGGAAGTTCGGGGGTCGGTGCGGTGTTGGGTTCGTAGGGTTGCTATTCATGCGCGAGTGCCATATTATGCGAGATTGTCCCTCAATTAGTGGCGGTAGGTAGGACCCAGCCTTCGGGGGTTGTCACACCCTAACCTTATTAGTGGTGTGATGGGCACCGACCCTTACCTAGAGCCGAGCGAACCTCGACTCTTACCACGTACAAAATCGCGTCAAACTTTTTAAATCAAATAAGATAAAATACATAGTAAAATTTTTTCCTCAGGAATACTCTTTCTCGTAGCTTCCAAACCGAACAAATCTATAACCATACAAAACTCAATACATAACACAGACCGACATATCGGGTGACGGAGCCACTTACAGACTGACAACCAACACCCACGACGCTGTCGTAAAGTCTCTAACATCCATCCGTAAAAGCATATCATACAAACTCGACTCGGCAACACTCCAGGAGCAAGTGGAGCCGCCAACCCGAGGCCGGAACATCTTCTCGTAATGGTCGCTAATCAACCGGGAGTACCGCGCGGCATGAAACGCGGCCCCGGAGAAGAGGGGGATCGATGCGGAATATGTATTTAGTATGTAAGGCATGAAATACGTAAAAACGTAATCATAACCAGGAACAAATTGCCGGAATCGGGTACAACATCCGTATACCAAAATACTTACTTATCCGACACGGTATCATATGTAAGTGTCACCGATGTCATAGGACAGAAAAGTACGTAAAATAGATAAGTCATCCGAGAGCGCGAATACTTACTTTCCAATATACGTAACCGTGCGTGCGCATCATACGTCATCATATACATATACACATACCGATCCCGCCTTTAGCGAGGGACGCGATAGACGAGTAATCGTTGCGTATGCCAATATCATGTATCACATATGCGTATAACGGACTCACGCATGCATACTCGTAGAACATCATACCGTGTATTGTCGCGGAACGTGCAACCCGATCCATAAATACATCACATGTACAAATAACGTGTCCCGGCCCCTCGAGTGAGGGACTCGGTGAATATGTCACATATCATAACGTGTCCCGCCCTCGAGTGAGGGACTCGGTGAATATAATCATATATGCCAACATCAACCGTCATGTATGCATGTAACGTGTCCCGCCCGCCGTTGAGGGACTCGTGGATAACGTGTCCCGGCCCTCAATAAGGGACTCGGAGAGGGGATCCGGTCCGAATCCGGTGCCATCATCATATAACATGTCCCGCCCTACCGGTGGGTCTCGGTGAACAATGCAAAGGAATGCGCACGAGAACATGTCCCGGCCCGGACTCGGTGAAAGGAGACATACTCGACATGCACGAGCGAGTCGTGAGAAACCATATGCACACATACCAAAAAATTCGAAACCATATGCACACATATCCGGACCCGACAAGCACACACACACTTACCAACATCTCAAGACTCAATAGAACAATCATACTTCGTCGTCCGACAACCAAAACATCAGAGTTACAGAAAATATTCCTATCAGAATGTTCGTAGCAAATTATTCATAACAGATCACTCACATCAAGATCCTTATATGAGATTACATATCCAGATCAAAATACTTTTACCAGAATACTTATATCGGAATATTCGTATCGAATGCTAATGTCGAATACTTATCTCAAAATACTTACGTCGAATGCTTATATCAAAATACTTATATCGGAATATTCATATCCAAATGGTCGAAGCAAAACACTTGTATCGTAATTTCCCGAGATACTTATACCGTAGAATACATACGAATCATAACAAACTCTAAATGATAGCCAAAAGTTTACCTTTAATTATTGTACGAAAATCGGCCAAATAGAGCAATACGGAGCTTAGGTCTCGGGAATTGTGGGCCCACCTCGGATCACGTTGAGGTGGCGTACGGAAATTACGGACGTTAAGCTTTATGGAACCACCGTGAAGGTCTTAAAGTAGTTTGGTTCCATTTGTGAAAGTTAAAGATGTTTAAGTTATTTTTTCCAACAAAACATAAGGTATCTAATTCAATTCCATTGAATGAAAAAGGACAAAATTTAAGCTCGGATTTCTAAGAGTAGAATCATCTCCGAGGTTCCAATCATAACCTATCACATCTAGGACATGCCAAGAGAAAGAAAGGGTAAGCCTTACATACCTTTTCCGCTTTCTCTAAGCTTCTAAATTCAAGTCCCAAATGCTTCAAAATCTACAATCGGGTCACAAATACCAAACATTGATTATAAGCCTTTAGGAATTTAATCTTGAATCAACTCTTGTCTTAACTTCTCAAGTAAATCCACTTATGTTCTACTAAATTTCTCGGGCAAAATATCTCCCCGTAAATATACAATCCCCGAGAATACAACTCGCCAATTATCAATATTCCTAGAATTCAACCCGGCCAAACTACCAACAATACCAACATCTATGTTCCGAGTTCAATAATCAATTCAAAATGCATTCTAATTTTAGTAACTTCTTCCGTAATCCACAAATGATTTCAACTTCATTTCAAGCTACCAAACCATCATTTTCATCATAGAATCCACATTAACAACAACTAGAATATCAAACAAAAATTAATTTACCATAGCTACCAAAACAGCCCCTTATTCGGCCACAACCACATCATGCATATTTTCATGGATTTTCATCTATTTCTATACATTACGACAACCAAAATACTCATAACATTAATCCATTATCTCCATACAACACAACACACCCACACGGCCAAGCATGCCATATACACGGCCAACACCAAACATTCACAACATCAACCAAAATCATCAAACTTCCATTTCCAATATAAAATCCATAACAACAACAACTAAAACACTAAATAAAATTGTTGAACCATTGTTCTCACTACTATACATATACACGGCCATATTACTACTACACGGCCACATTCACAACACACATTATTTTCATAATTTTTATTCATTTCTCCACACCACAACATTCACAAGCATCCATAATACATAAAAGAAGATTGAATTCTTACCTTTTCTTCTCAATTCCTCAACTTGGCTAAGTTGTCCACTTGCAACAAAGAGAGAGATTCTTGCTTCAACAACTATACCATGTTGAAGAGGGCCTCAAATTAGTAGGAATACATGAAGAAATAAATTTTTGGAACAAGATTTCATGGACCCAATTTTTTCCATGCCTTGGGCCGAACGGGTCCTTATTATTTTTTTTTGCTTCTTTCTTTCTTTGTTTTCTCCTTCTCCAACTCTCTTGCATAAAATGAAGACTTCTCATATATATATATATATATCCTCCATAATCATGTGAGGGGCACATGCCCCTTTCTAGAAATTTCTTATATTAGTCATAAAGATGACTAATTTGTCACCATTTTTCATTCTTTTTCTTTCTTTTTTTTTTGCATGGCCAATATGGCCCTTTTGGAACATTCATGAACCTTAGGTAAAATTCCCATTTTGCCCCTCGACTTTTCTCAATATTACCATTTCGCCCCTAGCCTTCCACATTATTTCCGTGGGCCATTTTGCAAATTCTTTTACCCTTTGGCCTTTCCTAATATTTCCATACTAGTAATGTTCATAAGCAACATTCATAACCACTTGTGCATTAAAATAATTTTTGAAATGGTCTAGCCCTTAACTTTCCACGACGACTTTGAAATATCCGTACGTGCAAAATACGGCTATGCGCCGCAGCCGGATCTTTAGCATCTATGCGCCCTATGGGGCCAGTTTCACCCGTGCCAGTCGGCCATGGTAGAGGCAGGGGGAGAGCCCCCAGTTCTAGCGGTCCTCAACACCGTATTTATGCGTTGGCTGGATGCCAAGATCTTGAGTCTTCTCCCGATGTTGTCACAGGTATATTATCGGTACTTTCTCATAATGTATATGCTTTGATAGATCCTGGCTCCACATTATCATATGTTACTCCATATATTGCGGGTCGGTTTAGAATCAAACCGGAGTCGATCAAGCCTTTTGAGGTGTCTACACCCGCTGGTGAATCGGTAATAGCTAGCCGAGTATATAGAAATTGTGTAATTGTGATTTGTGATCGCCGTACTATGATTGACTTGCATAAGTTAAAAATGGTGGATTTCGATGTTATTCGGGCATGGATTGGTCGACTTCTTGCTACGCCAATGTCGATTGTAGAGTGAAAATGGTTCGTTTCCAATTTCCGGAGAACCGCGTTTAGTAATGGAGCGTAAATGCGGCATCACCAAAGGGTAGGTTTATTTCCTATCTAAAGGCAAGGAAAATGATTATAAAAGGTTGCATTTATCATCTAGTACGGTGTCCAAGATGTAGTCGAACCGCCGACTTTCAAATTTCAGCCTCGTGGTGCATGAATTTTTGGATGTATTCCCGAAAGAGCTTTCGTGCCTTCCCCGAGCGGGGAGATTGATTTTGCTATTGATGTGTTGCCGTACACCAAGCCTATATCTATTCCTCCTTATAGAATGGCTCCAGAATTGAAAGAGTCAAGGAGCAAACTTGAAAGACTTGCTCGAGAAAGGCTTCATTAGGCCTAGTTCATCCCGGGGGAACACCGCATCGTTCGTCCGAAAGAAAGATGGCTCTTTGAGAATGTGCATTGACTATCGGCAATTTAACAAGGTGACGATTAAGAATAAATATCCTCTTCCAAGGATTGATGTCTTGTTTGATCGGTTACAAGGTACCAAATGGTTTTCCAAGATAGATTTGAGGTCCGGATATCATCAAGTGATAGTTAGGGAGAAAGATATCCCTAAGACAAACTCTTCCTTTCGAACAAGATATGGCCATTTTGAGTTCCGGGTAATGTCATTCGGGCTAACTAATGCACCTACGTTGTTTATGGATTTAATGAATGATGTGTTCGTGCCCTTTCTAGATTTGTTCGTGATTGTGTTCATCGATGACATCTTGGTATATTCGCATCCGAGGCCGAGCATGCGCATCATTTGCGCATCGTCCTCGCAGTTCTTCGTACTCGAGAGTTATTCGTAAAATTTTATAAATGCGAGTTCGGTTGAACTCGTTGACATTTCTTGGGCACATTGTTTCACCGATGGTATTCGGAGCAGATAGCCAAAAGATTGAGGCTGTAAAGACTTGGCCAAGGCCTACAACTCCTATGGAGGTACGTAGTTTTCTGGGCTTAGCAGGTTATTACAGAAGATTTGTTGAAGGTTTTTCTTCTATTTCTGCACCACTTACAAAGCTGACCCAGAAATCAGCTAAGTTTCAATGGACAGATGCTTGCGAGCATAGTTTCCAAGAGCTAAAAGACAGATTGACTTCTGCGCCAGTCCTGACACTTCCAGAGGGGTTGGAAGGTTATGTTGTTTATTGCGATGCTTCAAGCGTCGGGTTAGGCTGTGTGTTGATGCAACATGGCAAGGTGATCGCATATGCTTCAAGGCAACTAAGGAAACTTGAAAAGAATTATCCAACTCATGATCTTGAATTAGTTAAAGTAATTCATGCATTAAAGATATGGAAACATTATTTATATGGTGTTCATGTAGATATTTATACAGATCACAAGAGCCTTCAGTATATCATCAAGCAAAAAGAGTTGAATTTGCGGCAACGACGATGGTTAGAATTGTTAAAAGATTATGATGCCGATATTCTATATCACCCCGGAAAAGCAAATGTGTTATATCCCGTATTTTGAGCAACGGGACAACTTGGGTGAATTACGATAAGTGAGAACAAGACTACCCCGAGAAGTGAAGTAGAGACTTTTGTGTGTCCTAAAGACTTAATTTGTGTATGATTTTATTGGTATGGAAATGTTAAGGAAACATTTGGGGTTAAGTTCCATTTTTAGTAAGTACTCTATTTTTGGAAAGTTGAAAATTCAACAAAAAAAAAAAAAAGGGAAAGAAAGAAAGAAAAAAAAAAACAACAAGGGCCATGTGGCCGGCCACTTCATGCGCTCATGGCCACATGGTTGGCTAGCAATTGTAATAAAAAGATGACCAAGTCATCTTATTTCCTCATCTTCATCACTCTAGAAATTTCAAGGAAAATTGGAAGAAAATAAGAGGCCTATTCGGCCAAGAAGGAGGAAAAACAAGACCAAGAATTGATCAAGAAAAAATTATGTCTTCAAGCAAACTTGCTAATTCAAGGGTGCTCATTAACGTGGAAGAGTTGTTGGAAGCGTTAGATTGCTCGTTCATCATTGGCCAACTTTTTAGGCAAGTTGAGAAGTTGAAGAAGAAAGATGAGTTTTAATCTTGTTTTATGTGTTGTAAATGGTTCATATGTGTCAGGCATGATAAAAAGAAAGATTTGGGGGGAAAAAGGGTTTTGGGGGGTTT
>NC_081344.1:42956917-42995063 GCF_029784015.1 Lycium ferocissimum | reverse complement strand
AAAGCCATCGAAGTACGAAAAGGAGAGTCCCCGGGATCCACGGACGGGTGGCCCCCACCCCCGGCGCCTATAAAACTTACCAAATTTTTTGGTCAATCCCCACAAACATATCGAGGCAATCCGGGGCCTTTTTCAAGAAAGTTACGGTCGTTCGTAATTACGGAACTCTTTAAAGAGAACTTCTTATGCAACATTCAAAAACCAAATTTTCCAAAGACATAAGGGCCAATATTTCATCATATCAAACATACGAATTCCAAGAGACAAATAAGTCATGGCAACATGCTCGGATTGCTAGAATACAAATTTCCTCGAGGCTCGTGTCATAGCCTATTTGTAACTAAGGCATACGAAAAGAAGAAAGGGTTGAGCTTTACATACCTCATCGCCCTCAAAGCTAATCCAAAGTTAATGTCAACCTATGCACAAGGGCTCCCCAAGGTCTACAAATACGTCATAATATGCCAAACATTAGCCATAGGCATTTAGGCATTTAATTTCAAATTAGCACTTAATTCTACAGAAATTTGGGCAGCATTACCCCTGCAAATAGACCAACCTCGAGAATTTAACTCGGCCAAATCAACAACAACAACACCAACAACCAACCTAGCAACATCAATAATCAATTCAAAACGCATTACCCTTTCTACATAATTCAACATCATTCATTATATTCAATTCAACGGCTTACCTTCAAGCCAACATCAACGCTTATACATTCAAATACCAACCCGAATGTCACACCCTAACCTTATTAGGGTGTGATGGGCACCCGACCCCTACCTAGAGCCGAGCGAACCCTCAGACTCTTACTACGTATAAAATCGCGTCAAACTTTTTAAATCAAATAAGATAAAATACATAGTAAAATTTTTTTCCTTCAGAAATACTTTTTCTCGTAGCTTCCAAACCGAACAAATCTATAACCATACAAAACTCAATACATAACACAGACCGACATATCGGCTGACGGAGCCGCTTACAGACTGACAACCAACACCCACGACGCTGTGCGCAAAGTCTCTAACTTCCGTCCGAAAGCATATCATACAAACTCGACTCGGCAACACTCCGGGAGCAAGTGGGCTGCCCACCCATTGAACATCTTCGCCGTAATGGTCGCTAATCATGCAGGAGTACTGCGCGGCATGAAACGCAGCCCCCGAAGAACAGGGGGGTCAGTACGGAAAATGTACCGAGTATGTAAGGCATGAGATACAGAACGGGGAATCATAGCCAAACAAAAATGGAAACTCTGCAGAACCAGTAAGACTGTGAAAAGTCATCAATACGTTTTCCTTTGCGTAACAGAGTAGTAGATATCAAATCATAATTCAGATACATGTACATATACATACTTATGCACATAACGTGTCCCGGCCCTTTAGTGAGGGACTCGGTGAATAAGGTCAGGCATATCGATATCACGTACCCTTTTATACATATAACGTGTCCCGGCCACTACGTAAGGGACTCGGTAAATGGAATTACATATATCAATATCATGTATAGCATATGCATATAACGTGTCCCGGCCCTTTATTACGGGACTCGGTGGATAGAATCATGTATAGCAGAATCATATGTCACATCAAATGTCATGCATGTATGTAACGTGTCCCGGCCCGCCAGTGAGGGGCTAGGTGGATAACATGTCCCGGCCCTTCGTCAAGGGACTCGGTAAAAGGGATCCGGTCCGGATCTGGAGCCATCATCATATACGTGTCCCGGCCTCTCTTGTGTGGGTCTCGGTGAACAATGCGATGGAGTACGCACGAGAACTGTCTGGCCGGGCTCGGTGAGTAGACATACCAAAACTTGCACGAACGAGTGTAGTGCGAAACCATATGCATACAAATCAAGACTCGGTACATATACACACTTACCGTCGTCCGAAGACTCAATAGAACAATCGTACGTCTTTGTGTCGTCGACAACCAAAACATCGAGTTTACGAGAAGATATTCCTATCAGAATGTTCGTAGCAAATTATTCATAACTTGATTACTCCTATCATCATTCTTATCTCAGAGTACATACCGAGATCAGAACACTCTTGTCGGAATACTTTTAACAGAACACTTATATCAGAACATCCATATCAGAATGCTTTTATCCCAATACTTATGTCAAAATACTTGTATAAAAATACTTATAGTAGAGTACTTTTATCAACACACTTATATCAGATTATTCATAACAGATTTCTTATATCAAGTTGCATACTCACATCAGAATATTCACATCAAAGTGCTTATATTAAAATGCTCAAATCGGAATGTTCATATACGGATACTTATATTGAATTGGAAGTACTCATATCGGATTACTTGTACCGGAATATTTATATCAGAATAGTCGAATCAAAATACTCATATCGGAATTTCTAGATGCTTGTATTAGAGGATGCATATGGATCTTAGCGAACTTGAAACAACAGCCAAAAGTTCCCTTTAATCATCGTGTAAAAATAAGTCAATTATTACAATAGGATAGGAATCGAGAATAGTGGGCCCACCTCAAGCCAACGGAGGTGGTGTACACAAATTACACATATTAAGCTCTAAAGAATCATTTATGGGAATTTTAGTGAAATCCGGTTCGCGTTGGGCAAGTCGTGGGGGCTTGGGCGTTTATTTCAACAAAGCATGAAAAACTTGATTCAATTCTATTGAATGGAAAGGTGTCAAATTCAAGCTCGGGTTGCTAAGAACAGAGTTGTCCCCGAGGCTCGTTTTCAAACTTATTAGGTCTAAGACATGCCAAAAGAAGGAAGAGTGAAGCCTTACATACCTTTTCCGCTCCTTACGCTACTCCAAATTCAAATTCCAAACGCTCCAAAATCTACAAATGGTCATGTTTACCAAACATTGATTAGAGCTTTTAGAAATTGAATCTTAAAGTATCAATTGTCTACAGAAATTTGGGCAGCATTTCCCCTGTAAATGCGCCATCCCCGAGAATTCAACTCGGCCAAAAATACAACAACAAACCCGAGAATGGAACTCGGCCACATTATCAATCACAATACTAATAATTTTTGCCAACGACATCAACAATCAAGTCGAGAATATTCCAAACAACTTCTACCTCAACTTCACACTTTCAAACTAATGTCAACATTTTCATATTCCTTTACTAATTCAAGACCATTCAAATACAATTCGGAAGTATTTCATATCGTTTTACAAAATATACAAAAATTCCACCAAAATCCATAATTCACCCGAAAACTCCTCAACTTTCCTAGAACAATTTTTAATGCATTTCTCGCTTCCAAATTCATAACCTATCCCAACAACACACATCAACAACAATCAAATTACTACATAGAAATTTATTCAATTGTTCCATACTCATACCCCATTCGGCCACCCTCCACATTTCCAACCTCAAGCAAATTCATTAAACTTTCATTTCCAACATAGAGTTCACAACAACCACAACTAGAATACTACATAAAATTAACTCATCTTTGTCTACACAACAACACATGCACACGGCCACATGCATATGTATGCATTCATCATGCAACCTTCCATACTTTCATTAATTCTATCCATTTCTACACACCACAACATAAACAAACCTTTCATAACATATAAAAAAAGGATGAAATCTTACCTTTTCCTTCAACTTTCTTCACTTGGCTAGAATGCGGAAACGGCGAAACGAACGACTTATCTTCCGAAACAATTTCGCCACGTTGTAGAGGACCCTTGAATTAGTAGAAATACATGAAGAAATAAATTTTTTGGACAAGATTTCCATGGCCTAATTTTCCCATGGGTTGGCCGAATGGCCTCCCTAGTCTTGCTCTTGTTCTCTTGTTTTTCTCCCTCTCTTATTTCTCTTGAAAGTTCTAAGGATAATGATCCTTTTATAACTAATTTAGCACATGGAAAAATTTAATAAAACCCATGGGCTTGGGCCATGTATGGCCGGCCACCCTTCCAAAAATTGGGCCTCTTTTTCTTATTTTTTTTTGTTTGAGCCCAAGTAGTTGGCTAACATTTGTAATTTCATGAAACAAAATTTTTTCCAAATTTCAATTTTGCCTTAGCCTCCCTCGGCATTTTTC
The DNA here is from genome assembly GCF_029784015.1 of Lycium ferocissimum. NCBI lineage: Eukaryota > Viridiplantae > Streptophyta > Magnoliopsida > Solanales > Solanaceae > Lycium > Lycium ferocissimum. The sequence goes on along the minus strand of NC_081344.1, from coordinate 42,990,979 downwards.
GCATCAATATTTCTTATGAACAACTTATATACCAAACAAGATCAAAATATAGCCTCGTCCTTATCCTGTCACAATTGTTTCAAATTTTCCGAAAGTGCAAAATACGGGACATAACATCTCTCCCTTTAGAACATTCGTCCTCGAATGTTCAACTGATCTTATGGGGTGTTATAATACTCCGGGAGGGTCCCTCTTTAATCTTTCATTCCAAATACTTACCCAACAACGTATATGCACAATGTGTCTTTATCGCTTATTACCCATCGCGGTCCAGTTACCCTTATGGGTGCTCGTGATTCGAATTTACTCAACTTGTTAGTTCGTGACATTTTTGAATCCTCACTACAGCTTTTCTTTATTTCCTTCTCTCATATTTTTCCGACAAAGTATACTTGTCTTTGGTTTTTTTTTTTTTTTGTGTTGACGCTTGTTTCGTCCATCATTATTCCTTGTTGATTCATATAATTTCATAACATATATTCTCATAATACAATTAATGGTCCATGAATTATTTGCTAATATCCAGTGGCTTCTCTTATTTCGTCCACAGGCGTTGCGTTCTTTCTTTCTTTCAAAAATTTCCAGATTACCAATTGTCGCGATTCCCTTTTAAGTCTAACATTACATGCTCTCCCCCCCTTTTTAAGGGGCTCCTTATACGTCACAATCTTCGAGTATTTTCGTCTTCGATCATACTTCATTCCTCGTCTCTCCTTTCAACTCTACGCATACATATCGAAAACTTCTTACCATAAGTCTTCCTCTCACTTTATGTCTATATCCTCATTTGTCCACGTCTTCATACTCCCTCTTTTTCAAATATCCTTGTGTCAAGACTCCTCCATTCCTAACCTGTAGCGAAAATAACATCAGCTTATTTTATGACACTTATACCATTTATTTTTACTGTCACCACTCAGGTTTCGGTATCCCTCACCCGACTGAGGCCGTCTCTACCGTAGCGCCAGTCGTTGGGACACACGTGTCCACTAATACAATCACGTATGAGACGTCATACTCATTCATATGCATATGCATAATTATTACTAACTAACTCACAAAATACTTCGTACACTATTCAAGCCTATCCAAATTTCAGAACCGTGACATACTTTCCATTTCTTCTTTAATCGAGCCTGTCGCGTGCTGCGTAGCCTTTTGTGGTCTCCAATCATCTCGTATAGTCTGATTTCACTTAGGCCATTCTGGTTTTTCATTTGTCTTTTACAGCTTAATCTTTGGAATTTCTTACATACTTCCCAGGGGGTCACCCATCATGAAATTGCTCCCACCTGAGCACGCTTAACCCTGAAACGTTGGCAGAATTTGGTGCCTTAACGCCGTATAATCGCGTCCATTTTCTCATATGGCCCTTATTACATGACTCGTGGCGAGTCGAGGTCTCACAGATCCCGAGACATTCTCATAGCACGCCCTTCTTTGTACATTTACTATTTTGCCCTTTTTGATTCCTAATGTGCACTTTTCACTTATGTGTATAATTATTGCCTGCCCTGGACTCCCAGATTCCCGACGGTGGTGAACATGCCTTCATCGCCACTACTTACGAATATTCCGAGTATCAGTCTATTTGAATTTCCACTTTACTATCCGTACATATTCTTCAGAGAACCGATTATAGACTTTCTCTCGAATCCTTTGACCGGTTCCTCGTATACTATTCTTTCCTTTCGAAAGCCGTACACGGCAAATATCATTAATCTCACGTAACGTACGCTATACATCACAATCTATCCATCCGGAACTGCCAATTACACGTAACAGATCAAATACGTCGATACATACCGTAGTGACCTTCCATACCTGTTATATCCCGCATTTTGTGCGTTGGAATATTTCGAGATCGAGTAAATTGAAGAAAATAAGTTCGACGAAAATTTGGGAAATGCTGGGCGAATTTTTAAGTCAACTATGGAGGCGCATATCTCATAGTATATGTGGAGTTTTAAGGTGTTTTAAAAGCCTAAAATGAAGTCTCGTCGAGTCTAGTTTGTAATGCAACAAACCGTTCCGATAGGACATCGGAGTAGAGAATTATAGACGTTACAAACTGAACTATCGATGCAGGAACATAATAAGGTACCGCTACAGACTGCTACAGTATCGTAGCTACAAATAACCCGACGTTGGCAGTTTTTAAAAGGGGACAGAACCTTATTTTTTTCAGCAAAAACAGTTCCAAAACTTTCCAGAAAAATTCAGAAAAAAAAAAAAGAGAGGAAAAAGCCACGAGAAAGAGAAGAGAAAAGGAAAGAAAAAAAATTCCTAGCCTTCAATCTTGGTCCAAAAATTGTAATTCTCTTGTATTCTTATTAAGTTCAAGACGCTCTTCGACGTGGTATAATTATCTCGGAAGATAAACCGTTGGTTTCATCGTTTTCGCATTTGGGACAAGTAAAGAAGTTGGAGGAAAAAGGTAAGGATTCCATCTCTCTTTCATATACTATGCATGGTTTGTGTGTTGTAGAGTGTGGAGATGAATGGAATTCATGAGATGTTGGTGTATTATGTTGTAGCCGAATATATGTAGTGTAGTATAAACGTGTAGAACTAAATTCATTTAGTGTTGGTTGATGTTGTTATGGATGGTTGCATATGTTTGGCATGTAAAAATGAACGGAATTCATGGAATTATGTAGCTTGGAACTTGGGCCGTGTAGGGGCTGATTTTAGAAAATATAATGAACTCATTTTATATAGTATTTTGGTTGTTGATTGTTGTAGATTATGTGGTGAAAATGAAGGTTTGACGACTCAAATGGAAGTCGGAAATGTTGCGGGCTGTTTTGGAGAGCAATATGATTTTAAAATAAATTCTTGTGTGCATGAGAATGATGATCGTTAGCATGCGGATTGTTGACATAATTTATGAGTTTGAAAGAAATAAATGTATTGTTGGAGTTCTTATGGAAATTGGAAGATTTGGGTTAGAATGTCTTGAACATGTTGTGAGTTGAGTATTGATATTGTTGTTATGATTGTTGGTTTGGCCGGGTTGCATTCCGGGATTGTTGTTGATTACAATTTGCCGAGTTAGATTCTCGGGGATGCTATATGTATAGGGAAATGCTGCCGAAATTTCGGTAGACAAACATGAATTTAAGTTGAACTCTTGGAAGCTATAACTCACAATTGGTAAACATGACCATTTGTAGATTTTGAGAAAACGGGATTCGAATTTGGAGAAGCTTAAGAAGCGGAAAAGGTATGTAAAGCTGTCCCTTTCCTTCTTTTGGCATGTCCTAGGGGTACTAAGTTTGGATTTGAGCCTCGGGGTTATTCGTTCATGAAATCCGAGTTTGAAATTGAGTGCTATTCATTCAATGTAATTGAATTAGATTCCTTACCTCTTGTTGAGAAAAATGTTCAAACATCTATAACTTGCATAAGTGTAACCGAATCACCTTGAAACTTGTTTTACACTAAAGAGCTAAAGAAAGTATAAAGTCCGATTTTCTAAAACCACTCCAAGGGGTGTGATATATTATTTTCTAAAGCTTTCTTAAACCACTCCGAAGGGGGTGTGATATATTATTTTCTAAAGCTTTCCTACAACCACTCCGAAGGGGTGTGATATATTATTTTCTAAGGCTTTTCTAAAATCACTCCGAACCGTACAAAACCACTCCGATGGGGGTGTGAGATTTTATTATTTAAACTTTTCAAAACCACTCCGGGCGGGGGGTGCGATATCTCATTATTATTATCATTAACTAGGATTAGTAGTATGTCACGAGTGGCATGTCCGATGGGGCCAGGATAGCCGTATGTCACGAGTGGCATGCCGAAGGGCCAGATGCCGGGGCCGCATGTCCGATGGGATAGACGTATGTCGGACCGGCATGCCCGAAGGGCCATCATTTTACGTCGGGGCCGCATGTCCGATGGGGCGGGATAGACGTATCGGACACACCCGAAGCGGGGATTATTATTATTATTATTACTATTATTATTATTATTATTATTATTATTATTATTATTATTATTATCATCATTATCATTATGCCGGAAGCGGCAATGCCCGAAGGGGCAATCATTATTATTGCGCCGGAAGTGGCCGTCCGAAGGGACTATTTCATTGGTATGTCGGAGGCGACACACGGGTTAGGTTGCATCCTTTGCTTAAGGAATGTGTGTTCATTTGTATTATTTACTTAAGGATTGTTCTAGGACCCCATGTATACATTTATATTTCCGAGGGCCGGTAATGAGCTTGATTGTGATTTCTTTTCTTCTAAATTGAGCGGTGGTTGTTATTTGTAATCGCTTTACATACTCCAAGTACATATCCCGTACCGACCCTCCTTCTTCGGGGGCCGCGTTTTCATGCCACGCAGGTACACCCGGATGAAGAGAAGACTTTGCTAGGAGTTGTTTCCGCGGGATTGGCGAGCTCCATTTCGGTTCGGAGTGTTCCGAGTCGGGCATTTATGTCATGGTATTTGTATATCCTAGAGCACGGTGTCCTGCGGCTAGAGTGTCGAGGAGCGCGAATCAGTTATAGATGTTAAAGGGTGTGTATTTTCAGATGTTGTTGGTTGATAAAAATTACGTGATTGACTAAAGGTTCAGTGATTTCTATTTTGAAAGGTTTCATGTTGTTTTAAAATTTTTGAAATGGCAGGTTTTAGTAGCGCGAACGTTAAGGGTTCGCTCGACTCTGAGGAGGGTCGGGTGCCCATCACACCCTAGTAAGGTCGGGGTGTGACAATACCGTCACTTACCTCCTTCCGTCGTATGTGAGGCTTACATAGGGGATTTCATTTTCCTATAACTTGATCTATCGCATAACCATACAAAACTCAAAGGTCAAAATCCCAGATGCCCCGTAGCCTCCTCGTTTATAAATGTGGCGCGCTTTCACACACCATAAACAACTTGGACTCTACCGGACACGACTTTTACAACCCCTTAGACCGACCTGCTCTAATCACTTTGTCACACCCTAACCTTATTAGGGTGTGATGGGCACCCGACCCTTATCCTAGAGCCGAGCGAACCTCAGACTCTTACTACGTACAAAATCGCGTCAAACTTTTTAAATCAAATAAGATAAAATACATAGTAAAAATTTTTTCCTTCAGAAATACTTTTTCTCGTAGCTTCCAAACCGAACAAATCTATAACCATACAAAACTCAATACATAACACGACCGACATAACGGAGCTCTTCTGCATCGACAACCAACACCCACGATCCGCAAAGTCTCTAACTTCCATCCGTAAAGCATATCATACAAATAGAGCAGTGGAGCGCCCAATCACGGAACATCTCTCGTAATGGTCGCTAATCATGCCGGGAACCGCGCGGCATGAAACGCAGCCCCCAAGAAGTGGGGGTCGACGGAAAATGTACCGAGATGTAAGGCATGAGATACGTAACGGGGAATCATAGCCAAACAAAAATGGAAATGACCAACGCAAGACCGTGAAAAGTCATCAATACGTTTTCCTTTGCGTAACAGAGTAGTAGATATCAAATCATAATTCAGATACATGTACATATACATACTTATGCACATAACGTGTCCCGGCCCTTTAGTGAGGGACTCGGTGAATAAGGTCAGGCATATCAAGATCACGTACCCTTTTATACATATAACGTGTCCGAGCCCCTTTTGTGAGGGACTCGGTAAATGGAATCACATATATCAATATCATGTATAGCATATGCATATAACGTGTCCCGGCCCTTTATTACGGGACTCGGTGGATAGAATCATGTATAGCAGAATCATATGTCACATCAAATGTCATGCATGTATGTAACGTGTCCCGGCCCGCTTAATGCTGAGGGGCTAGGTGGATAACATGTCCCGCCCTTCGTCAAGGGACTCGGAGAAAGGGATCCGGTCCGGATGCGGAGCCATCATCATATACGTGTCCCGCCTATTTCACTGGTGGGTCTCGGTGAACAATGCAGTGGAGTACGCACGAGAACCTGTCCTGGCCCGGGCTCAGTGAATAGACATACCAAAACTTGCACGAACAGAGTAGTGCGAAACCATATGCATACAAATCAAGACTCAGTACATATACACACTTACCGTCATCCGAAGACTCAATAGAACAATCGTACGTGCTGTCGTCTGACAACCAAAACATCAGAGTTTACGTAAGATATTCCTATCGAATGTTCGTAGCAAATTATTCATACGTATTACTCCTATCATCATTCTTATCTCGCAGTACATACCGAGATCAGAACACTCTTGTCGGAATACTTTTAACAGAACACTTATATCAGAACATCCATATCAGAATGCTTTTATCCCAATACTTATGTCAAAATACTTGTATAAAAATACTTATAGTAGAGTACTTTTATCAACACACTTATATCGATTATTCACAATGTATTTCTTATATCAAGTTGCATACTCACATCGAATATTCACATCAAAGTGCTTATATTAAAATGCTCAAATCGAATGTTCATATCTCGGATACTTATATCCGAATTGGAAGTACTCATATCAGATTACTTGTACCGGAATATTTATATCAGAATAGTCGAATCAAAATACTCATATCGGAATTTCTAGATGCTTGTATTAGAGGATGCATATGGATCTTAGCGAACTTGAAACAACAGCCAAAAGTTCCCTTTAATCATCGTGTAAAAATAAGTTAATTATGACAATAGGATAGGAATCGAGAATAGTGGGCCCACCTCAAGCCAACGGAGGTGGTGTACACAAATTACACATATTAAGCTCTAAAGAATCATTTATGGGAATTTTAGTGAAATCCGGTTCGCGTTGGGCAAGTCGTGGGGGCTTGGGCGTTTATTTCAACAAAGCATGAAAAACTTGATTCAATTCTATTGAATGGAAAGGTGTCAAATTCAAGCTCGGGTTGCTAAGAACGAGAGTTGTCCCCGAGGCTCGTTTTCAAACTTATTAGGTCTAAGACATGCCAAAAGAAGGAAGAGTGAAGCCTTACATACCTTTTCCGCTCCTTACGCTACTCCAAATTCAAATTCCAAACGCTCCAAAATCTACAAATGGTCATGTTTACCAAACATTGATTAGAGCTTTTAGAAATTGAATCTTAAAGTATCAATTGTCTCTCGTAAATTTGGGCGACATTTCCCCGTAAATGCGCCATCCCCGAGAATTCAACTCGGCCAAAAATACAACAACAAACCCGAGAATGGAACTCGGCCACATTATCAATGACAATACTAATAATTTTTGCCAACGACATCAACAATCAAGTCGAGAATATTCCAAACAACTTCTACCTCAACTTCACACTTTCAAACTAATGTCAACATTTTCATATTCCTTTACTAATTCAAGACCATTCAAATACAATTCGGAAGTATTTCATATCGTTTTACAAAATATACAAAAATTCCACCAAAATCCATAATTCACCCGAAAACTCCTCAACTTTCCTAGAACAATTTTTAATGCATTTCTCGCTTCCAAATTCATAACCTATCCCAACAACACACATCAACAACAATCAAATTACTACATAGAAATTTATTCAATTGTTCCATACTCATACCCCATTCGGCCACCCTCCACATTTCCAACCTCAAGCAAATTCATTAAACTTTCATTTCCAACATAGAGTTCACAACAACCACAACTAGAATACTACATAAAATTAACTCATCTTTGTCTACACAACAACACATGCACACGGCCACATGCATATGTATGCATTCATCATGCAACCTTCCATACTTTCATTAATTCTATCCATTTCTACACACCACAACATAAACAAACCTTTCATAACATATAAAAAAAAGGATGAAATCTTACCTTTTCCTTCAACTTTCTTCACTTGGCTAGAATGCGGAAACGGCGAAACGAACGACTTATCTTCCGAAACAATTTCGCCACGTTGTAGAGGACCCTTGAATTAGTAGAAATACATGAAGAAATAAATTTTTTGGACAAGATTTCCATGGCCTAATTTTCCCATGGGTTGGCCGAATGGCCTCCCTAGTCTTGCTCTTGTTCTCTTGTTTTTCTCCCTCTCTTATTTCTCTTGAAAGTTCTAAGGATAATGATCCTTTTATAACTAATTTAGCACATGGAAAAATTTAATAAAACCCATGGGCTTGGGCCATGTATGGCCGGCCACCCTTCCAAAAATTGGGCCTCTTTTTCTTATTTTTTTTTTTTGTTTGAGCCCAAGTAGTTGGCTAACATTTGTAATTTCATGAAACAAAATTTTTCCAAATTCCAATTTTGCCCTTAGCCTCCCTCGGCATTTTTCGCATCAATATTTCTCATGAACAACTTATATACCAAACAAGATCAAAATATAGCCTCGTCCTTATCCTGTCACAATTGTTTCAAATTTTCCGAAAGTGCAAAATACGGGACATAACATCCTCCCCCCCCTTTAGAACATTCGTCATCGAATGTTCAACTGATCTTATGGGGTGTTATAATACTCCGGGAGGGTCCCTCTTTAATCTTTCATTCCAAATACTTACCCAACAACGTATATGCACAATGTGTCTTTATCGCTTATTACCCATCGCGGTCCAGTTACCCTTATGGGTGCTCGTGATTCGAATTTACTCAACTTGTTAGTTCGTGACATTTTTGAATCCTTTTCTGACTTTTCTTTATTTCCTTCTCTCATATTTTTCCGACAAAGTATACTTGTCTTTGGTTTTTTTTTTTTTTTTTTTGTGTTGACGCTTGTTTCGTCCATCATTATTCCTTGTTGATTCATATAATTTCATAACATATATTCTCATAATACAATTAATGGTCCATGAATTATTTGCTAATATCCAGTGGCTTCTCTTATTTCGTCCACAGGCGTTGCGTTCTTTCTTTCTTTCAAAAATTTTCAGATTACCAATTGTCGCGATTCCCTTTTAAGTCTAACATTACATGCTCTCCCCCCCTTTTTAAGGGGCTCCTTATACGTCACAATCTTCGAGTATTTTCGTCTTCGATCATACTTCATTCCTCGTCTCTCCTTTCAACTCTACGCATACATATCGAAAACTTCTTACCATAAGTCTTCCTCTCACTTTATGTCTATATCCTCATTTGTCCACGTCTTCATACTCTTCTCTTTTTCAAATATTCTTGTGTCAAGACTCCTCTATTCCTAACCTGTAGCGAAAATAACATCAGCTTATTTTATGACATTTATACCATTTATTCTTTACTGTCACCACTCAGGTTTCGGTATCCCTCACCCGACTGAGGCCGTCTCTACCGTAACGCCGGTCGTTGGGACACACGTGTCCACTAATACAATCACAGATGAGACGCCATACTCATTCATATGCATATGCATAATTATTACTAACTAACCCACAAAATACTCCCAGACACGATTCAAGCCTATCCAAATTTCGGAACCGTGACATACTTTCCATTTCTTCTTTAATCGAGCTCCGTCGCGTCTTCGCGTAGCCTTTTGTGGTCTCCAATCATCTCGTATAGTCCGATTTCACTTAGGCCATTCGGTTTTTTTTTCATTTGTCTTTGCTGCCTTAATCTTTGGAATTTCTTACATACTTCCTGTGGGGGTCACCCATCCTGAAATTTCCCTCACCTGAGCACGCTTAACCCTGAAACGTTGGCAGAATTTGGCGCCTTAACGCCGATATAATCACGTCCATTTGCTCATATAGCCCTTATTACATGACTCGGGCAGTCGAGGTCTCACGCATCCCGAGACATTCTCATAGCACGCCCTTCTTTGTACATTTACTATTTTGCCCTTTTTGATTCCTAATGTGCACTTTTCACTTATGTGTATAATTATTGCGCCCGGACTCCCGGATTCCCGACGGTGGTGAACATGCCTTCATCGCCACTACTTACGAATATTCGAGTATCGCCTATTTGAATTTCCACTTTACTATCCGTACATATTCTTGAAAATCGATTATCGACTTTCTCTGAATCCTTCGACAGACCTGGTTCCTCGTATACTATTCTTTCCTTTCGAAAGCTGTACACAGCAAATATCATTAATGCCTCAAAGCGTACGGCTATACATCACAATCTATCCATCCGGAACTGCCAATTACAGGTAACAGATCAAACACGTCGATACATACCGTAGTGACCTTCCATACCGTCACTTACCTCCTTCCGTCGTATGTGAGGCTTACATAGGGGATTTCATTTTCCTATAACTTGGCTCTATCGCACGATCTGAGACAGAAAGAAGGTCAACAATCCCTAGATGCCTCGTAGCCTCCTGTTTATAAATGTGGCGCGCTTCACACCATAAACAGGACTCTACCGGACACGACTTTGCAGACAACCCCCTTAGACCGACCTGCTCTGATACCACTTTGTCACACCCTAACCTTATTAGGGTGTGATGGGCACCCGACCCTTACCTAGAGCCGAGCGAACCCTCAGACTCTTACTACGTACAAAATCGCGTCAAACTTTTTAAATCAAATAAGATAAAATACATAGCAAATTTTTTTTTTTCCTTCGTAAATACTTTTTTCGTAGCTTCCAAACCGAACAAATCTATAACCATACAAAACTCAATACATAACACGGACCGACATATCTACCGGCTGACGAGCCGCTACATCGACAACCAACACCCACGATTGTTCGCAAAGTCTCTAACATCCATCCGAAAAGCATATCATACAAACTCGACTCGGCAACACTCCAGTGAGCATGGAGCTGCCCACCCACCGGAACATCTTTCGTAATGGTCGCTAATCATCCGGGAGTACCGCGCGGCATGAAACGCACCCCGAAGAAGAAGGGGGTCGGTACGGAAAATGTACCGAGTATGTAAGGCATGAGATACGAACGGGGAATCATAGCCAAACAAAATGGAAACTCTCTGAACCAAAAGACCGTGAAAAGTCATCAATACGTTTTCTTTGCGTAACGAGTAGTAGATATCAAATCATAATTCGGTATATATACATATACATACTTACGCACATAACGTGTCCCGGCCTTTAGTGAGGGACTCGGTGAATAATCAAACATATCATATCACGTACCTTTTATACATATAACGTGTCATAATGTGAGGGACTCGGAAAAAATCACATATATCAATATCATACATACATATGCATATAACGTGTCCCGCCCTTTATTACGGGACTCGGTGGATAGAATCATGTATAGCAAAATCATATGTCACATCAAATGTCATGCATGTATGTAACGTGTCACACACGGTGAGGGGACTAGGTGGATAACATGTCCCGGCCCTTCGTCAAGGGACTCGGAAAAGGGATCCGGTCCGGATCAATAGCCATCATCATATACGTGTCCCGGCCCTCACTCGCGGGTCTCGGTGAACAATGAAATGGACACGCACGAGAACCCGTCCCGGCCCGGATGAGTAGACATACCAAAACTTGCACGAACAGTAGTGCGAAACCATATGCATACAAATCAAGACAAAGCACATATACACACTTACCGTCATCCGAAGACAATAGAACAATCGTACGTTTTGTCGAACATCGACAACCAAAACATCGAGTTTCTGAAGATATTCCTAATCGAATGTTCGTAGCAAATTATTCATAACATTACTCATATCATAATTCTTATCTCGAGTACATACCGAGATCCGACTCTTGTCGGAATATTTTAGAACACTTATATCGAACATCCATATCGAACGTTTTTATCCCAATACTTATGTCAAAATACAAAATACTTATGTATAAAAATACTTATAGTAGAGTACTTTTATCAACACACTTATAAGTATTATTCATATCTATTTTTATAGTCAATACTCACATCGAATATTCACATCAAAGTGCTTATATCGAAATACTTATATTAAAATATTCTACATCAAAGTGCTTATATTAAAATGCTCAAATCGAATGTTCATATCCGGATACTTATATTGAGGCGGAAGTACTCATATCGGATTACTTGTACCGGAATATTTATATAATAGTCGAATCAATGTACTCATATCGGAATTTCTAGATGCTTGTATTAGAGGATGCATATGGATCTTAACGAACTTGAAACAATAGCCAAAGGTTCCCTTTAATCATCGTGTAAAAATAAGTCAATTAGGACAATAGGATAGAATCGAGAATAGTGGGCCCACCACAAGCCAACGGAGGTGGTGTACACAAATTACACACATTAAGCTTTAAAGAATCATTTATGGGAATTTTAGTGAAACCGGTTCGCATTGGGCAAGTCGTAGGGGCTTGGGCGTTTATTTCAACAAAGCATGAAAAACTTGATTCAATTCTATTGAATGGAAAGGTGTCAAATTCAAGCTCGGGTTTCTAAGAAAAAGAGTTGTCCCCGAGGCTCGTTTTCAAACTTATTAGGTCTAAGACATGCCAAAAAAGAAGGAAAAATGAAGCCTTACATACCTTTTCCGCTCCTTACGCTACTCCAAATTCAAATTCCAAACGCTCCAAAATCTACAAATGGTCATGTTTACCAAACATTGATTAGAGCTTTTAGAAATTGAATCTTAAAGTATCAATTGTCCAAGAAATTTATCAACATTTCGTAAATGCGCCATCCCCGAGAATTCAACTCAAAATACAACAACAAACCCGAGAATGGAACTCGGCCACATTATCAATGACAATACAATAATTTTGCCAACGACATCAACAATCAAGTCGAGAATATTCCAAACAACTTCTACCTCAACTTCACACTTTCAAACTAATGTCAACATTTTCATATTCCTTTACTAATTCAAGACCATTCAAATACAATTTAAGTATTTCATATCGTTTTACAAAATATACAAAAATTCCACCAAAATCCATAATTCACCCGAAAACTCCTCAACTTTCCTAGAACAATTTTTAATGCATTTCTCGCTTCCAAATTCATAACCTATCCCAACAACACACATCAACAACAATCAAATTACTACATAGAAATTTATTCAATTGTTCCATACTCATACCCCATTCGGCCACCCTCCACATTTCCAACCTCAAGCAAATTCATTAAACTTTCATTTCCAATATAGAGTTCACAACAACCACAACTAGAATACTACATAAAATTAACTCATCTTTGTCTACACAACAACACACACACACGGCCACATGCATATGTATGCATTCATCATGCAACCTTCCATACTTTCATTAATTCTATCCATTTCTACACACCACAACATAAACAAACCTTTCATAACATATAAAAGAGGATGAAATCTTACCTTTTCCTTCAACTTTCTTCACTTGGCTAGAATGCGGAAATTGATGAAACGAACGACTTATCTTCCAAAAACAATTTCGCCACATTGTAGAGGACCTTGAATTAGTAGAAATACATGAAGAAATAAATTTTTTGGACAAGATTTCCATGGCCTACTTTTCCCATGGGTTGGCCAAATGGCCTCCCTAGTCTTGCTCTTGTTCTCTTGTTTTTCTCCTTCTCTTATTTCTCTTGAAAGTTCTAAGGATAATGATCCTTTTATAACTAATTTAGCACATGGAAAAATTTAATAAAACCCATGGGCTTGGGCCATGTATGGCCGGCCACCCTTCCAAAAATTGGGCCTCTTTTTCTTTTTTTTTTTTTAGCCCAAGTAGTTGGCTAACATTTGTAATTTCATGAAACAAAATTTTTCCAAATTCCAATTTTGCCCTTAGCCTCCCTCGGCATTTTTCGCATCAATATTTCTCATGAACAACTTATATACCAAACAAGATCAAAATATAGCCTCGTCCTTATCCTGTCACAATTGTTTCAAATTTTTCGAAAGTGCAAAATACGGGACATAACATCCTCCCCCCCCTTTAGAACATTCGTCCTCGAATGTTCAACTGATCTTTGGGGTGTTATAATACTCCGGGAGGGTCCTCTTTAATCTTTCATTCCAAATACTTACCCAACAACGTATATGCACAATGTGTCTTTATCGCTTATTACCCATCGCGGTCCAGTTACCCTTATGGGTGCTCGTGATTCGAATTTACTCAACTTGTTAGTTCGTGACATTTTTGAATCCTCACTACAGCTTTTCTTTATTTCCTTCTCTCATATTTTTCCGACAAAGTATACTTGTCTTTGGTTTTTTTTTTTTTTTTGTTGCGTTCTTTCTTTCTTTCATGTAAAAAATATTCTCATATTACCAATAATGGTCCATGAATTATTTTAAGTCTAACATTACATGCTCTTTCTTCCTTTAAAAAAAGGATTACCAATTGGCGATTCCCTTATAAGTCTAACAATCTTCGAGTATTTTCACAATCTTCGATCATACTTCATATACTTCGTTTCTCCTTTTCAACTCTACGCATACATATCGAAAACTTCTTACCATAAGTCTTTCTTTCACTTTATGTCTATATCCTTATTCGTCCCCATCTTCATACTCTTTCTTTTTCAAATATTCTTGTGTCAAGACTCCTCTATTCCTAACCTGTAGCGAAAATAACATCAGCTTATTTTATGACATTTATACCATTTATTTTTCTTGTCACCACTCGGGTTGGTATCCCTCACCCGACTGAGGCCGTCTCTACCGTAACGCCGGCCGTTGGGACACACGTGTCCACTAATACAATCACAGATGAGACGTCATACACATTCATATGCATATGCATAATTATTATTAACTAACCCACAAAATACTTCCAGACACTATTCAAGCCTATCCAAATTTCAGAACCGTGACATACTTTCCATTTCTTCTTTAATCGAGCCATCGCGTCGTGCCGCGTAGCTTTTGTGGTCTCCAATCATCTCGTATAGTCCGATTTCACTTAGGCCATTACGCTTTTTTTTTTTCATTTGTCTTTACAACTTAATCTTTGGAATTTCTTGTACACTTCCCTGGGGGTCACCCATCATGAAATTGCTCCCACCTGAGCACGCTTAACCCTGAAACGTTGGCAGAATTTGGTGCCTTAACGCCGATATAATCGCGTCCATTTTCTCATATGGCCCTTATTACATGACTCAGGGCGAGTCGAGGTCTCACAGATCCCGAGACATTCTCATAGCACGCCCTTCTTTGTACATTTACTATTTTGCCCTTTTTTTGATTCCTAATGTGCACTTTTCACTTATATGTATAATTATTCCCGGACTCCCATTCCCGACGGTGGTGAACATGCCTTCATCGCCACTACTTACGAATATTCGAGTATCGCCTATTTGAATTTCCACTTTACTATCCGTACATATTCTTCAGCAAACTGATTATCGACTTTCTCTGAATCCTTCGACAGACCTGGTTCCTCGTATACTATTCTTTCCTTTCGAAAGCTGTACACAGCAAATATCATTAATGCCTCACAGAGCGTACGGCTATACATCACAATCTATCCATCCGGAACTGCCAATTACAGGTAACAGATCAAACACGTCGATACATACCGTAGTGACCTTCCATACCGTCACTTACCTCCTTCCGTCGTATGTGAGGCTTACATAGGGGATTTCATTTTCCTATAACTTGGCTCTATCGCACAATCTGAGACAGAAAGAATTTCAACAATCCCTAGATGCCCTGTAGCCTCCTGTTTATAAATGTGGCGCGCTTCATACCATAAACAGGACTCTACCGGACACGATTTTGCGTACAATCCCCTTAGACCGACCTCGCTTTTTTTTTTTTTTGCTCGATACCACTTTGTCACACCCTAACCTTATTAGGTGTGATGGGCACCCGACCCTTACCTAGGGCCGAGCGAACCCTCAGACTCTTACCGCATACAAAATCACGCCGAACTTTTTAAATCAAATAAGATAAAATACATAGCAAAATTTTCAGCAATCTCTTTTCTCGTAGCCTTTAAATCGAACAAATCCATAATTATACAAAATTTCATTACTTAACACGTACCGACATATCACCGATGGAGCCGCATACGACCGACAACCAATACCCACGACGCCGTTCGCAAAGTCTCTAACATCCATCCGTAAGACATATCATACAAACTCGACTCGGCGTCACTCCAGAGCAAATGGAGTCGCCAATCCAACCGGAGCATCTTTATAATGGTCTGCTAATCATCCGGGAGCACCGCGCGTGGCATGAAACGCTCGAAGAACGGGGGCAAGACGGAAAATGTACCGAGTATGTAAGCCATGAGATACAGAACAGTGAATCATAGCCAAACAAAAGTGGAAACTCTACAACCGGTAAGATCGTGAAAAGTCATCAATACGTTTTTTTCGCGTAACAGTAGTAGATATCAAATCATAATTCGGTATATATATACATATACATACTTACGCACATAACGTGTCCCGGCCCTTTAGTGAGGGACTCGGTGAATAAGGTCGTGCATATCGGTATCACGTACCCTTCTATACATATAACGTGTCCCGCCCCGGCATGTGAGGGACTCAAGTAATGGAATCACATATATCATCACACACACACGTGTCCCGGCCCTTACGGACTCGGTGGATAGAATCATGTATAGCAAAATCATATGTCACATCAAATGTCATGCGTGTATGTAACGTGTCCCGCCCGCCTTGAGGGACTCGGTGGATAACATGTCCCGCCCTTCGTCAAGGGACTCGGTAGCGGGATCCGGTCCGGACCGGCGCCATCGTCATATACGTGTCCCGCCCTCTATCGGTGGGTCTCGGTGAACAATGCAGGAGTACGCACGAGAATCCTAGCCCGGCTCTTTTGAATCATGAGTAGTGTGAAACCATATGCATACAAATCTAGACTCAAGACATATACACACTTACCGTCATCCGAAGACTCAAGTAATAATCGTACGTGCCGTCGTCCGACAACCAAAACATAGTTTACATAAGATATTCCCATCGAATGTTCGTAGCAAATTATTCATACGATTACTCATATCATAATTCTTATCTCAGTACATACCGAGATCGAACACTCTTGTCAATACTTTTACGTAACACTTATGTCAAACATCCCTATCGAATGCTTTTATCCCAATACTTATGTCAAAATACTTGTATAAAAATACTTATGTCAAAGTACTTATCTCATAATACTTATACAGTAGAGTACTTTTATCAACACACTTATATCGATTATTCATATGATTTCTTACATCAAGTCGCATACTCACATCGAATATTCACATCAAAGTGCTTATATCGAAAACTTATATTAAAATATTCTATCGATACTTATATAATGCTTATATTAAAATGCTCAACCGTAACGTTCATATACGGATACTTACGAATTGGAAGTACTCATATCGGATTAGTTGACCGAATATTTATAGAATAGTCGAATCAATGTACTCATATCGAATTTCTAGATGCTTGTATTAGAGGACGCATAGGGATCTTAACGAACTTGAAACAATAGCCAAAGGTTCCCTTTATTCATCGTGTAAAAATAAGTCAATTAGGACAATAGGATAGAATCGAGAATAGTGGGCCCACCAGCCAACGAGAGGTGGTGTACACAAATTACACACATTAAGATTTAAAGAATCATTTATGGGAGTTTTAGTGAAATCCGGTTCGCATTGGGCAAGTCGTAGGGGTTTGGCGTTTATTTCAACAAAGCATGAAAAACTTGATTCAATTCTATTGAATGGAAAAGTGTCAAATTCAAGCTCGGGTTTCTAAGAACAGAGTTGTCCCCGAGGCTCGTCTTCAAACTTATTAGGTCTAAGACATGCCAAAAGAAGGAAAAGAGAAGCCTTACATACCTTTTTCGCTCCTTACGCTACTCCAAATTCAAATTCCAAACGCTCCAAAATCTACAAATGGTCATGTTTACCAAACATTGATTAGAGCTTTTAGAAATTGAATCTTAAAGTATCAATTGTCTACGAATTTGGGCAAGCATTTCCCCAAATGCGCCATCCCGAGAATTCAACTCGGCCAAAAATACAACAACAAACCCGAGAATGGAACTCGGCCACATTATCAATGACAATACTAATAATTTTTGCCAACGACATCAACAATCAAGTCGAGAATATCCCAAACAACTTCTACCTCAACTTCACCCTTTCAAACTAATGTCAACATTTTCATATTCCTTTACTAATTCAAGACCATTCAAATACAATTCGGAAGTATTTCATATCGTTTTACAAAATATACAAAAAATCCACCAAAATCCATAATTCACCCGAAAACTCCTCAACTTTCCTAGAACAATTTTTAATGCATTTCTCGCTTCCAAATTCATAACCTATCCCAACAACACACATCAACGACAATCAAATTACTACATAGAAATTTATTCAATTGTTCCATACTCATACCCCATTCGGCCATCCTCCACATTTCCAACCTCAAGCAAATTCATTAAACTTTCATTTCCAATATAGAGTTCACAACAACCACAACTAGAATACTACATAAAATTAACTCATCTTTGTCTACACAACAACACACACACTGCCACATGCATATGTATGCATTCATCATGCAACCTTCCATACTTTCATTAATTCTATCCATTTCTACACACCACAACATAAACAAACCTTTCATAACATATAAAAGAGGATGAAATCTTACCTTTTCCTTCAACTTTCTTCACTTGGCTAGAATGCGGAAACGGTGAAACAAACGACTTATCTTCCGAAACAATTTCGCCACGTTGTAGAGAACCCTTGAATTAGTAGAAATAAATGAAGAAATAAATTTTTTGGACAAGATTTCCATGGCCTACTTTTCCCATGGGTTGTCCGAATGGCCTCCCTAGTCTTGCTCTTGTTCTCTTGTTTTTCTCCCTCTCTTATTTCTCTTGAAAGTTCTAAGGATAATGATCCTTTTATAACTAATTTAGCACATGGAAAAATTTAATAAAACCCATGGGCTTGGGCCATGTATGGCCGGCCACCCTTCCAAAAATTGGGCCCTTCTTTCTTTTTTTTTTTTTAGCCCAAGTAGTTGGCTAACATTTGTAATTTCATGAAACAAATTTTTTCCAAATTCCAATTTTGCCCTTAGCCTCCCTCGGCATTTTTCGCATCAATATTTCTCATGAACAACTTATATACCAAACTAGATCAAAATATAGCCTCGTCCTTATCCTGTCACAATTGTTTCAAATTTTCCGAAAGTGCAAAATACGGGACATAACATAACCATAATCCGTTCATAGCAAACATTTTAGGAACTTATACATACAAAAAGGTACGGTGACGCGTGTACTTTTATGCATATATTATACATACAACCGAAAAATATCGTAACGCAAACACAATCGAATAAATGCTACCCACAACCCATATATGTCTACGTACCTCTAAGAGTAATAACGAATACATGGCGGGACAGGCCCCGCCGTACCTCGAATAAACATACACAATATATAACAAAAGAGTACGTACAAAATATGGGCTCCTGACAAGGGAGCACTCCAAAGTGGCCGAGTAGGAATCCTAAGCTGGCGGCTCACCCAAACGAGTGTCTGTATCGCGCGGCATGAAATGCAACCCCCGAAGAAAGGCGGTCAGTACGGAATATGTACTGAGTTTGTAAAGTATGAAATACAGAAAGTGAGGTCATAACTGGAATAAGGAGTATAGAAAGTGAGCGTAATAATCGGAATACCAAAATGCTTACATCAGAAGTACAAATCATACATAAAAAGTCAAAAACATATATAGTGACTTTAATACCAAAGTGCTTACTCCCGAACATAAATCATGCATGTCGATTACCTAAATCATATGCGAAGTACGTAAAAACAAGTATAATAATCGGAATGCCTAACGTTTACTTCTGAACATAAATCATGCATGTCAAAAACATATATCAAATGTGGCCCATAATGGGACCCGGCGGACGGAACGTGGTCGCCCCTCCTGCCTTGGGCGCCACAACTCATCATACTTCGGAAGTTTTGCGTATCTCCGAACACGTCATCCTCCGTATCACATCATAATTCAGAATCACATCATACTTCAGAACTCATCATACTTCGTATCATATCATATATATCGAAACTCATCATACTGAAAACTCATCATACTTTGGAATTTAACAAATGCGCACGATACATACCGGCCCGGGACTCGGCGAAGGAATTAACAATAATGTGCACGAGCAGAATCGTGAGAATTATATGCAATCTAAAACATTTATAAACCACATGCAATATAAACATTTACAAAGACTTAATAAATTAATCAAAACGAACCATTATTTACAAATTAGGACAATAGTCTAATCAAGTCTCTTCCGAATGCCACTCGGGAACACATCAAACAGAACTTTAGAAATCATAGTTACGTATCGGAATCATATGCATAACAATCCTCATTTCAGGCTCGGTACATAAGTAAGTAGTCATACTCGGGGGGTCGGGATAATAAACATACTAGGTTTTTTTTTTTTTTTTTTTTTTTTAAAAAAAACGTTAGAACTATGCAAAGGAAAGTCTCGGGGGCCCACGGACGGGTATCAACCCCGCCCGAGCCCGCCTATGAAAGTTGGGGGATATCACTCATTATGGAACCTCCTACGAGTGTTTTGAAGCGATCCGAGCTCGTCTACGAAAGTTACGGTCGTTCGTAGTTACGGCATCTTTTAGGAACAAAATTCTTTATGTAACATTTAAAATTCAGTCATACAAAGGACACAAGGATCACAACATGACTACATTAAAAAGGTTAACATCAAGAGGTGAATAAAAGTCGTAAACACGCTCGGATCGTAAGAATAGAAGTTCCGAGGCTCGTATGATTTTTCCCTTACGTCTAAGACATGCCAAAGAAAGAAAGGGTGAGCTTACATACCTTGTCCGCTCTCCAAGCTAATCCAAACTTACGTCGTGGACTTCCCAAGATCTACAATGCGTCATTAAATGCCAACATTAGCTAAAGGCACTTAAGAGTTCAATCCCAAACTAACACTTAATTCTACATAAATTTGGGCAGCATCTCCCCTATAATTTCATCCACCCCGAGAATTCAACTCGGCCAATTTCATCAACAACCATACCAACAACATCAATAATCAATTCTAAACGTATTCTAACATTAGCAACCCTTTACTACATAATCCAACAACATTCATTACATTCAATTCAACCACTTACATTCAAACCAATATTCATGCTCATACGTTCAATTACTAATCCGAAACCATTCAAACAATATTCAAGAACGCTTTAAACAATTCACACAATATTTCCAGCAACCCAACCAATGCACCATCTACTTTGAAAACTACCCCAAACCCGAGAGCAACACAACAAACCCATTTCTTTCTTCCAAATTCATCAAATACACCAACAATCCACACTTTAATAATGTCATTTCCACAAATACAAAAATTACATAAGAATCACATTTAAGGTGCCAAACGTCCCACATCAATTACAACTCCAACTTAGATCATTAAACTCTCATTTTCATTATAGAACTCACAACAACAACACCTAAAACACTAAGTAACATTAATTGCCTCCTTGTCACACAACACCACCCACATTCGGCCAACACACCCCCATGCAAATTTCATGATTTTTATTCATTTCAACACACTACAACAACCAACATGCTACATAGGATTAATTCTTCACCCATACACAATACCGTACACCCACGGCTACAACACCACACACACGGCTACAACTTCAACATGCAATATTTCATAAGTTTCATCCATTTTTACATACTACAACATACACAAACCATGCATAACATATAAAAGAGAAGATTAAACCTTACCTTCTTCACTCTCTTCCTCACTTCGGCTATGCCTTGTTCTTGCAAGAATAAGTGTTTTACTTGTTCCAACGACTACTCCACGTTGTAGAGGGCCTTCCAATTAGTAGAGAAACTAGGAGAAAATATTTTTTTGAAGTGGATTCTTGGTCCTCAATTTTCTTGCACCATGGCCGAATGGCCTCTTATTTTTTTCTCTCCAATTTTTCTTGAAATTTCTAGAGGATGAAGATGAGAAATATGATGACTTGGTCATCTTATGTTACATATATTTTTTTTCCATGTGGCCTTGGCCCATACTCACATGGCCGGCCACCTCCCTCTTAGTTCATGAAATATTTATTTTCCTTATATTCACTTTTAGTCCCAAATTTCTTTAATATTCCATGCCAACAAGTTCATAAGCACTTGTGCCTTAAAACAAGATCATGGCCAAAAATCCCGACTTCGTATTCCGGAATAGTCTTGCGCCTAACTTTTCATGGTTGACTCGGATTATCCCGACGTACAAAATACGGGCTATAACAATACCTCAAAAGGTTTGATCGACTCCGGTTTGACCCCAAACCGACTAGAAATATATGGAGTAACATATGACAACGTGGATCCTAGATCTATCAAAGCATATACATCATGAGAAAACACTGATATTATACCCGTGACAACATCAAGAGAAGACTCTAGATCTTAGCGTCTAGCTAAAGCGTAAATACGGTGCTGAGGACCATTAGAACTGGGGGCTCTCCCTCTGCCTCTACCATGGCTAACTGGCACATGTGAACCGGCCCCGCGTAGGGCGTACGGATGATAAAGACCAGGCTACGATCCCGAAGGCCGGGTCCGACCTCTCTACTAACCGAGGGGCAATCGCGCATAATATGGCACGGCCGACCGCACGATAGCAAACTCTGCGAACCTAGTCGATGCTTTGGACCTAATGTAACTTCCCATACGGGAACATCGTGGCACGGGTGGCCTTGCCTAACCCGAATCACCCCTGAACTGAGAACCTGAAGCCCTAAAACTCTGACTCAGTCCAAAATAAGTAGATCTATCAAATTGCTGGCATACACACCGTGGAGGCACACTAGCCATAGAATAGCCTGAATGCCTAGAAACCATGTCTCAGCCTGCCTCTAAACTCAGTCGTCAGACCCGAAGATCTAGCCCTCTTGCTATACAATCTATCATGCTCACACTTATTTCTTTGTTGTTGTTGGCTTTCTTCCAAATTCTGTGCATGGGCTTGAATGTGTGAAATTTGCATGTTGTCCGAAGGGACGCGATCAAGCATCTGTCCATCAAATGTGGCCCTAGGCCTCTCATAAATCCTGGTACTCGGCCACTCATATCCGCTACCATGGCCGGAGCATACCTAGACAAAGAATTGAAGCGGAGGCTATACTCTAAGTCACTCATACTTCCTTGCCTAAGATTCAGGAATTTATCGGCTCTAGCCTGCCGAACCTCAGGAGGTAAGTAATGTCGGAGGAAGGCATCCACAAATTCTTGCCACATCGGGAGAGTTGCATTGGCTCCCCGTGAAGCCATCCAAACTGTATACCAATGAACCACGGCATCGCTTAATCTATAGGATGCTAACTCCACCGATTCAATGTTCGAAGCATGTATTAACCGAAGTGTCCTCAACATCCCATCAATAAAATTTTGAGGGTCCTCATCCGGCTTCGACCCAAAGAATTTCAGATGGTTCAAGCTAATGAAATCACGGGCCCTTGCGCTAACAGCCCTATCACCTCGCCCTGTACCTTGCCGTTGAGTCTAGGTGGCAACCAACTGAGTAAGTAAATGAATGGCCTTTCTTACATCTTAGCCCGAAGCATCCAGTGGAGGAGCTGGAGATGCTGGAGCTGGGGCTGAGGCTCCCTCACGCTCTTCAGAAATAGGCGCTGAATGAGAGGACTGAGATTGAGTCACATTCTGGGACTCACTTTCCTCTACAACCGTTGGCGGTGCTCTTTCGACCCGCTTTGCCACCGTTCTTGTCTTTGGGTGTCGTAGCTTTTCTCTTTACTGCATTTTATGAACACACAATACACAGGTTAAAGGAAGGAAATCCCTATATCATGGCTCTATCGCACGATCTTATGAAGAAAGAAGGTCATTCATTCCAAAAAATGCCCGCAGCCTCCTGTTTATAAGCGTGGCGCGCAACACACCCATAAACAAGACTCTACTGGACACGGCTCGTAGACACACAATAGGATAGAACTGCTGTAATATCACTTTTGTCACAACCCAACCGGATGGCCATGATGGGCAGCCGATGCTAACCCACCCGGGTACCTCTTATCGTACATTTCATTCACATCTAGGTGAGCCACATGGCTTACTCATAATTTACATACATCGATAGTGCTAATCTCGTTGGGCAACAACGCATTTATATCATCATTAACAACTATGCCCATATCCGTACACAAGCCGACAAGGCTATCAAAATGATATACAAAATATGAGCCGACAAGGCTACAAGACATCTAACCATACATAACTGTCTACGAGCCTCTAAGAAGAGTAGGTAATATCATATGGGCGGGACAGGACCCCGCCGTGCCCATATGTACGTACACAAAAAGAATAATACCAAAAGCTGTAGCTTCGAATGAAATGCAACTCCTTTATGTAGTCCCCGAATAAGAAAGCTAAGGATCAAGCCTGTCTCCCTGGCCACCTGCGGGCATGACGCAGCGTCCACAAACAAAAGGACATCAGTACGAATAATGTACTGAGTATGTAAAGCATAATCAACATCATAGTAGAAGCATAATAGACAGCACGAGAAATAACATAAGATGGGAGAATCAGGAGGTAATAGAGCTATCATCATAATTACTTACTTGTCTTTCATAGGGACCTTCCATTTCTAATGCGTGCTTGTGTACATACATAAAAACATATACATATATCTATATCCGAATCCATATTCGTATTTGTATTCATATGCATTTTCATATCCATAGCATACCCGACCATGAGGGTTTGGTGGTTTCACATACCCGGCTATGACAATGCTCGGTGTCATACATACCTGGCCCTACCAAGGCTCAGTGTTATCCTTACCCAACTACAGTGGTGTGCGCACGATAGGTATCATACCCGTCCATATAAGCTCGGTGTTACATAATAGTCATACATACTTAGACACGTATACATAAGAGTCCATAAGTATCATCAACATCATTACAATCATCGTTTTCATTACGTCCATCCTTGGAGGATCAACTATCATATAAAGGATGCAATGGAATCATGAAGTATCGAGGATCATGAGCTTTAGTAACTTTAGAGGTAGAACCATTTGGTGGACATTATGGAACTCATGAAAGGATATATATATATATATATATATATATATATATATATATATATATATATATATATATATATATATATAACCATGGAACCGTGCCTTATTGAAAGAAGGGTTAGCCTTACATACCTCTTTGTCTCCTTAACTATTTTATGTTCACCGTTGAATCTTGAATAATCTACATTTAGAAGGATTCATACCATGGTTAAGCCTTAATGATACTCTTAAATTCAAACTAGAATAATTAATGATCTAATGAAAATTGGGCAGCATTTCCCCTATTCCATCAACTTTCACTATACTACAATACCACTCCCAAACATCCACCATAACATCCACAATATCACAATCAAGTAATCACATTACATTAAGCCTTCATTGTTCATCCTTATGTTCAACCTATACCAATAACTTCGCACCCATTTTAGCACATTTTCATATAATGCTTCTTCATCACCATTATTACCTTCCATAACATGATTATATCCATATCATACTAAGAATCATGACTCAATTTAGTGTACTACTCATAAACATCATAAAAGCTACATTTAACCCTCATTTTCTACTTTCTTCTTCAACCCAAGTCTTTCAACCCCTCAATACTCTAAATAACATGAAAGGATCATAAAACTTACCTTTGATAATGTGAGAGTGGTCTTTGGGTGGAAACACTTCACTTGAGGAAAACACTAACTTCAATCCAAAGAGATTTCTTGACTTGCCTAAACCCTAGAAAGCATTCTTGCACTTGATTTCCACCAAGTCTTGATGTTTTACTCTTGATTTCTCTTGGGTTTATGTTAAAAAAGGTGTGGAGAGTATTCTAGAACTTTCTTGAGGTGTGGAGAGAAAATGGGAAATGAAATCAATGAACTTGGGGCTCCCTTTTATAAAATAAAAATCTGTCCCGACGGTATTATACGGACACTTATACGGTCCGTATAAGTGACCGTGAAATCGTCCCAACAGCAACTCATTTCTGTAACCGTTATATGGCACATTATACGGTCCGTATAAGTGACCATATAATTCCATCAGTGATGGACCTTCACTGTAACGGTTTTACGGACCATTATACGGACCGTATAAATGGTCGTATAATCCACTTTTCTCCGATCTTGTTCTTGTCGCTTCATTTGATCTCCAATCTTTAGGGAACCTTCTTAGCACTTTTTTAATACTTCATTAACAACCTAAGGGGCATCACAACTCTTTCTCAAGGCATCATTAAGTCAACATTAATTCAGTGCTTTACAAAACTCTTCCGAGACACAACGTATACTTCTCCTTTCTTAGTAAACTTTCTTCTCTTTACTTCAAACGTCTTTAGAATCTTAATTAGAATCATTCAATACTACTTCTTACCTATAGAATCATCATATACTTCTCACACTGGGTTAATCTATTCCTTTGTGCAATGACATGAAATTTTCTGAGGTGTAACAGCAGGTAGGTAGGTAGACGGACCGGATCCTTAGGAGCTTTATCAGCGGAGTTTTAGAAAGGCTCCAATTGTCCCAGAGCTGCAGCTTATTGGTACTACTCTTTTGTGCATATACTTGGGCACGGCGGAGTCTTGCCCTGTCCTTATGGATTACGCATTCTATATATAGAGGCTTATAGACCGAAGCATGTATCCAGATATTTCGTGGTCTTATCAGTACATATTGATGTATAGTATTTGGACAGCCTTGTTGGCTTTTTTTTATGGGCACGGTTACTGATGATTACATAACGACGTGCTATTATCTTATGATACATGTCCTTGTAGAGTATAATGCATGTGAGCTAGCTTATGCCCCACCTAGAAATGATTATAGGATGTATGTTTAGAGGTACTTGGTAGGTTAGCTTCGGGTGCCCGTCATGGCCCTCTAGTTGCATCGTGACACTGCGGTGTGTGGAAGACCCTGCGAAATTTTGGATTGTCCATACAGTTACACGAACCTTCGGGCGTGAATGACAATCCCCCGACAGCAAAGGGATGTCGGTACGAAATAATGTGCGAGTATGTAAGGCAATGGAATACGAACTGAATTAAAAATAATACAATCACGGAGGCCAAGAATGCACGAAAATCTCACGTGACTTGTCTCGTATGAAATGCAATATAATACTATTATATATCACAACGACCAAGTGGCCAGCCAACTAAAAATTGTCAGCGACCCGTGAGCCGGGTAATCTCTCGGCGGCCGGTCGGCCGGACGTGCAGCTCTCCGCCGGCCGTGAGGCCGGGCATTCCCCGCCGGCCCTTACGCCGGGCATATTTGTCTCCGCGGACCCGTAGGCCGGGCAATCGTCTTACTAACGTAGGCCGGGCAATCATCTCCCGCGCCAAGTGGCCGGGCTAAAAAAAATGTCTCGGCCCGACCAAGTGGCTAGGCCAAAGAAAAATATATATGTATATCATGTAGTATATCATGTATATCTTTGAAAAACAACGATCGTAACATGTCTCTTTTGTCTCTCTATAAACTCAAGGACATAGAGAGAGGATATGCCCCTCGGAAAGAACAACATAACACTTGGAAACTATGCCACAATATGACAAGCTCTGTTTTGATAAATCTCTAGTCATAAGGTTCTTTACGCTCCTACCATATATGGAATCATGCCAAGAAAGGAAGGAACACCCTTAACATACCTGGAAGTTCACTTCTCGACTTTCCAATCTACTTTAGATCTCGCAGTCTACATATAAAACCATTCATACTATTGTTAGGCTCATTGTCATATGCTTATCTTAAGCCTTCAAATTAAATCCTCTTAGAATCTGCCAAAATTCAGGCAGCATCTCTCCTGCATTATTTACTTCCTCCAAATTCCAAAACAACTCCCAAACATCATTAACAACATCAACCATAACGTAATCGAGATACTACATGACAAACGTATACAAATCCGTTCGAAACTTCCTTCGAAAATCAATCCATAAGCTTGACGACATCAACGTATCTTTCTACGACCTTTATGCCATGTTTTCCCTTACTTTAAACCATTAAAATCCTCAAAAGAAATGACTTAATATCAAACTCAAGATGAAAAACATACCTTATAACTTGAAGATCTTCACCTCTTTATTCATCCTAAAGCTTATCACCAGCAACCGATTAGAAGTACGAACAAACTCCTTCCATGAACTAGGTAAGGATTTTATGGCTCGATCTTTTCTTGATTTGATTTGGAATGGTTTGGAGTGTTGGAGAGAGATCATAGGGTCTAGAAGGTTCGTTTTTTTTTGAAAATATGAGCCCCAAAGTCGTGGCCCTTCTTTGATTCGTCGATATTCGTTGTTAATCTTACAAACCTAAGCTTAATTTGATGTAGGAACTCCTAAATTTGCTATATTTTGGTGTAAGAATATTGGATGAATGTTGTCGGAGCTTCTAGAGAAATGTGGAGATGAGAAATGGTGAAAAATGAGGTGATTTGGATGACTTAAAAGGGTATATATAGTAGTCCAATTCAGTTTGGGCTGATGGACCGAAATTGGTAAGCCTTTTTAAGTGGCTTCTAGAATTTCCACGTAGGTTCGCGGGCTTCTGGTAGTCCGTTTTAAAATGCCCATAACTCCTACTTCGATATTATATTGATGAACGGTTTATTGCGTTGGAAACTACACTCGAAGAACTTCATTTTAGGCTCTTGAAACACCTCAAAACTCCTGATATATCAGGAGATATACCTCTCCGAAATTAAACTAAAATTCTGTCCAAAATTCTGCTAAATTTTTTCCAAATTTTCGACAAGCTTATTTTTTTCGATTTGCTTGATCCTGGAATCTTCCGAAACTTTCGATACATGATATTTATCATTGATTATACTTGATAAGGGTCATGTCCTTTGGTTCCAAGGTTGTCCTTCCCAGTTACGAGTTGCGAGATCATAATTCATCCTTTACTTCATTGTAACGTACTTCCCATGGCTTGTACCTTTCAAAACTTCATGGGACATCTTCATACTCTATTAGTATGGTGAAATACGTGGCGTGCTCATGCTCTAAAAGTCTGAGGTGTAACACATGAGAAACATTTGAGGATTGTCCTTTGGATTTCTATTTCGAGAGGAGGAAAGTTGTATGCTAAGTTTTCCAAGTGTGAGTTTTGGCTTGAGTCTATATCTTTCTTGGGTCATGTGGCTTCAAAGGAGGGGATTTTGGTGGATCCTAAGAAGATTGAGGCAGTGAGAGACTTGACTAGGCCCACTTCAGTGAGAGAGATTCGCAGCTTCGTGGGGTTGGCTAGTTACTACTGTAGGTTCGTGATGGGGCTTGCTTCTATAGCTTCGTATTTGACGCGTTTGACTTAGAAAGAAGTACCTTTTTAGTTGTACGATGAGTGCGAGGTGAATTTTCAAAAGCTCAAGACTTTATTGACTACAACTCTGATTTTAGCATTGCCCGTGGAGGGCAAGGACTTTGTGGCTTATTATGACGCCTCTCATTCTGGTTTGGGTGTTGTGTTAATGCAGGAAAATAAAGTTATTTCCTATGCTTCCAAACAACTAAATATTCAAGAAAAGAACTATCCTATGCACGATTTGGACTTGGCAGTGGTGGTAGTTGCTTTAAAGATCTGGAGGTACTATCCCTATGGTGTCCATTATGAGGTATTCACCGATCATCGCAATCTTCCGCATGTGTTTGCTCAGTGGGATCTTAATTATTGACACCAAAGATGGATGGAGTTGCTTAAGAATTATGGCATTACCATTTTATATCATCCTAGTAAGGCAAACGTGGTAGCGGATGCCTTGAGTAGGAAGGCAACTAGTATGGGTAGTTTTGCTTGCTTGATCGCTTCGAAGAGTCTATTAGCCATTGAGGTTCAGACTCTAGCTAACAGTTTCGTGAGGCTTGATATGTACGATTTGGGTAGGGTGTTGGCTTATGTTTAGGTGAGATCTTAAACACGGGCCGGATTAAAGCAAAGCAGTTCAAGGATGCAAGATTGTGCAAGATTCGTGATAAGATTTTGAGTGGTGACGTCAAGAAGGCCATGATTGATAGTAAGGGGGTCTTGATGATCAAGGGACGTGTTTTTTTCCTCGTGTTGATGACTTGATTCGGACGATTCTGGAGGAGTCCCACAGTTTTAGATACTTTATTCATCATTATTGCTACGAGATGTATAGTGATGCGAGGTAACATTATTGGTGGGCTAGGATGAAGCATGATATTTTAGTACTGTTTCTCGGTGTGCGAATTGTCGGCCGGCTTAAGTATGAGCACCAGAGAATCAGGGATACACTTCAGAGGATACCCATTCCTGAGCTGAAGTGGGAGAGGATGGCAATGGATTTGGTCATTGGTCTTCCGAAGACCTTGGGCACGTTTGATTCAATTTTGGTCATTATTGATAGTTTGACTAAGTACCTTTCATTTCATCTTGATTCAAATTACCTACCTTGCTCGAAAATTTGACCCGATTTATATACGTATGATTTTTGATTGCATGGGGTCCCTATTTCCATCATATCTGATAGAGACCAGCAATTTACGTCCTGATTTTGGAGGACTTTATAGGCTGAGTTGGGCACCCGATCTCAGTACAACTTTTCACCCTTAGATAGATGATCAGTCTAAGCAGATGATTTAGGTTCTCGAGGATATTTTTCATGCCTGTGTTATTGGCTTCGATGGTCATTGGGATCAGTTCTTATCATGATAGAGTTTGATTATAATAATCGTTACCACTCGAGCATTTATATGGCTCCATTTGAGGCTCTTTATGGGAGGAGATGCAGGTCCCCTATTAGACAGTTTGATGCATTTGAGGTAAGGCCATGGGTGTTATATCCCGCATTTTTGGTGCGTTCGGATAATTTGAGACAATCGCGGGAAGTTAAAGGCAAGGCCATAATCTTATTTCTAAGTAGCACATAAGTTGCTTATAAAATTTTGGAAGCGAAAATATTAAGAAAGGATAGGGGCAAAAAGGAAAATTTGCAATACGACTCATGGAAATATGGAGGAAGGCCAAGGGGTGAATTTGGAATTTCGAAAATAATTTTTTATGACGTGCAAAAAAAAAAAAAGAGGGAGTGGGCTTGAATTGGGCCAAGGTGGTGGGTCGACATATGGATTAAGGCCCGTATGAGAATAAAATTAAAAAAGGCCCAGAAAAAGATGACTTAATAAGTCATCTTAATCACCCATTCTCTAGAATTCTTAAGAAATTTCAAGGACAAAAAAAAAAAAAAGAGAATGAGGAGAAAAACAACTAAGGCCATTCGGCCATAGCAAATTCTAAAAACCTTGGACAATTTTGCATCAAAAATTATTTCTAGCCAAACAATCCATTAAAGGGTCCTTAGCAAAGTGAAAGGGTTGTTGGAGCAAGAAAAACTCATATTCATACAAGTGGTGATTTCTAGACAAGTGGAAACTTAAGGAAAAAGGTAAGGTTTAATCTCTTTCTTACATGTTGGGATGTTGTGCATGTTGTAGTGTATGAAAGTGAGTAGAATGTGAAGAATATGGGAGTAAGGGGTGTGGCCGTGAGTGTGTAGGGTGTGTGTGTATGGCCGTGTATATTGTAGTATGGTAAAGGGATGTTGAGCAAATTTTATTTAGTATGTTGATTGTTGTGTTGTGGATTTTATGTTGCAAATAGAAACTTAATGAGTTTAGTGAAATTGTAGTAGTTGGGGGCTTGTTGTGGAAGTGTATGCAAATGGAATATGATGTTCTTGCATGTATGGAATATAAATTATGATGTTGTTATTGTTTTCGGTGGAGTTGGAAGATCTTGAAGGAAGTAGTATGTTGATTGATTGTTAGAATGAATCTTGGGTTGATTATTGAAATTGTTAGTATGATTGTTGGCATTGTTGTTGATAGTTTGGCGGTTGAATTTTCGGATTGTTGTTGTTGATTAAAACTTGCTAAGTTGAAGTTTTGGAGATGGTGTATTTATAGGGGAATCTTGCGGAAATTTCGATAGACAAGTGTTACTTCAAAAAAAAACTCAACTTCTATAATGTACTAATTAATGTTTGGTAAATGTGACCAAATTGTAGATTTTGGCGAATTTGGAGCTCGAGTTTGGAGTAGCGGAAAAGGCGGAAAAGGTATATGAGGTTTCACCTTCCTTTCTTGGCATGTCTTAGACGTAGTAGGTTTGGATACGGGCCTCGGGGACAATTCCTTCCCTAGAAATCCGAGATTGAAATTAACCCTTTTTCATACAATAGAATTGAATTAATATTTTGCATAAAATGTTGGAAAGTTACCTAAACATCTAGAACTCGCACAAATAGGACCCGACTACCTTAAAACTCTCATAGGTGACGGCATAGAATGTAACATATGTAAATTGTGTACGCCACCTCATTTGACTCGAGGTGGCCCCGCTTGTTCTCGGGTTTTTCTTTGCTCCATTTATCAAACGATAAGTGTTGTAACTATT
The DNA here is from genome assembly GCF_029784015.1 of Lycium ferocissimum. Classification (NCBI taxonomy): domain Eukaryota; kingdom Viridiplantae; phylum Streptophyta; class Magnoliopsida; order Solanales; family Solanaceae; genus Lycium; species Lycium ferocissimum. The sequence goes on along the minus strand of NC_081344.1, from coordinate 42,958,608 downwards.
CTAATGAGAATATTTCTATGATGATAATGATAACGATGATGTAAGGAAGGGGATATGTCTATGATAAGTGTGACAAAAAGAACGATTCCATGACTAAGAGCCTTAAGTCAAGAATCCAATGCGAGTATGAAAGTGTTAAACTAGTTCTTGATCTTTAATTCTATTCCTTAGTTATGATACTATTTTTTTTAAAGATTTCAAAGCATACAAATTAACGTTTATGATGTCCATGATTTCATTCCATGTTTTCTTTTAATGTTATTTTCTGTTGATAGTCTCGCCTTATGATAACCGTTCCTCGAGGTGAGACATGACGACCCTGGTTACTCCATGTAATGTAATCGGAGGTTTCCGACCTTATGTCACTCCGATGGATAGATTTTCTTTGGGCTCTCCTGCATGCTTATATGATATATGTATATGACATATGTATATGTATATGGGGGGGAGGGTGGGAGATATGAAGGGGAAGGGACATATGTTGTGCTATAGACGCATTGCCACCTGGTCAGCTGGCGTGATATCATCCCGGACGCGGGATATGCGGGCGAGCCGATGTATTTCGGCGCTATGTGGGCGAGCCGACGTTGTTCGGCGCTATGATATGATATGATATGATATGATATGATATGATATGATATGATATGATATGATATGATATGATATGATATGATATGATATGATATGATATGATAAGACAGGCATGCATGGTATCCGGCCTAAAAGGCATATACGTGTACAGGTTACTCTCTTACCTCATTATCCGTTCTATGATCCCATGATGTTTTATTCATGCTTTATCTTAACTTTATTACCTTGTTTTACTTGCCTTACATACTCGGTACATTACTCGTGCGCGTCCCTTCTTGTGGACGAGTTGCGTTTCATGCCGCGCAGGTCAGCAGGTAGACGAACTGGATTCATAGGAGCTCTATCAGCAGTATTTTGGCAGCGCTCCAGTTGTTCCGGAGCCTCAGTTTCTTGGTACTATTTTGTGTACATATTCGGGCACGACAGCCGGCACCGGCCCTTCTTGTGATAGTATGTATTTTGTTTAGAGGCTCGTAGACAGATATGTATAATTAGATGCTTACATAATATTAGTTGTCCCCGTCAATGTACATTAAGTTGGTAAGGTTTGTGTCACGACCCAACCCCGTGGGCCGCGGCGGTGTCTAGCCCGGACACCCGTACGTACTGACGGATGCGGCATACCAAATGGCTAAATTCGGTTTAGACATACATAAATTCATACGGATATAAAATACTTCGCACAAAAATATATATATACATACTTAAACACATACGAGAAGCCGTTAGGGCTAACATAATAGCGAGTACTCGGTCGCCGGACTCGTACTTACCCCGAACGGTGACAACCCCTGACCCACAAACATGTCTACGGGCCTCTAACATACGAACGAGAATCGAGAAGACGGGACGGGGCCCCGCCGTACCCAAATAACCATATGTACGGTGTATATGAACAACGAGAAGATATATACCAAAAGTATCGGCTAGGATCAAAGGGAGCTCTTCGGACGACAAACCGATGTCCTAAGCTGGCCCCGAAAGGCGTATCACGCGGCGCGTACGGCCTGCCGGGCATGTAACGTGGCCCCCGAAGAACGTGGTCGGTACGAAGGTGTGCAGTATGTAAAAAGCGGAAATATAACATACATAATCATAAT
>NC_081344.1:42951013-42956817 GCF_029784015.1 Lycium ferocissimum | reverse complement strand
CCTTTTTAAAATGATCCATACATGTGTTGGACCAATCAAATTTGGCCACAAAAATGTGTGGGACCATCTCCACACCACATGGCCAATATGGCCAAAATTCAATAATTCCCAACTTTTCATTATTCCACTTTTGGTCACAAATTTATCCTAGTTGTTCCATGCCAACAAATTCATGAACAAATTAGGTCTTAAAACGAAATCGAAGGTCAAAAGTCCCGACTTCATATCCCAGAATGGTTTTGTCCCTAACTTTTCATGGTTAACCCGGATTGTCCCAATGTACGAAATACGGGATATAACATTCTCCCTTCCTTTAGAACATTCGTCCTCGAATGTTAAATTTTCCTTACGGGATCTTATAAACACTCGGGGGAGTTTCTTTTACAATAATCACAAATAGTTCATACATCAATCAACATAACCAATTAGGGTCTAAATTACCCGTACCCGCATCCGCGCGCTCCCGATCCCGTCCACGGGTCAACGCACATAGGCGGTTCGATGGACCGCGAATCCGGAGAGCTCCGCCACGACCTCTCCCACGGCTGCGGCTGCCGGCGGTGCTCCGCCCATCGGGCGCATAGCTACCAAGGAGAAGACGAACCAGCAGCCGACTCGCATCCGGGGCGCACCACCGACCGTATGGGACACTCGCATACGGTGACCCCGGCCGCCACAAGTAAAACAAGCACTCGTGGCGGCGAACACCTCCGCATGCCGGCCCCCACAAGAACACCGAGGTATAGTTGGCCTCGAATCCGACCGAACTCGATCCACCTCGCGGCCGAAGCTCCCAGCTCGACCCGCTCCCGAACATCCCCGCTTCCGGCCTCCTACCAAAGGAACTGTGGGGTGTACTCCGCGCCGGCCGGGGTAGGACATTCGCCCGCCGTCGCCGAGGTCGCTCGCCGAGAGACTCCAAGAATATCCCACGACCGCGTTCTCTTAGGCGGGTCCCTCGTCATAATCCCTATCGGCCGACGCCCTCTCGCGTTTCGGCCCCTTCATACCGGGCGTGTGCTCCGCATACGGCAATATGCACACCGGGCCGGGCCGCTATCACCAAACAACTGCCGACCAAATATCGGTCCGGGGCCCATCACATACCGGCAGTATCCGTCACCATATCGCCCACATAAGTCGACGCATATCCGGGCCGAATCGAATCGGACTCAGAGCCGTACTCCCTCCTCGCCCTCGCTCAACAAGAAAGAATCTGCCTACCCCCGTTCTCCGTAACTCGGAGGCGAAACGGGCCGTAAAGGCCTCGCAAACTCATCCCGCATGGGCTCCGAGGAGCATCCCTCACCGGACAATACCCAAGACCGTACCACCCGCGGCCACGTCCCGCAACCCATGATGCCAACTCGTCGTACTCGACCTCGCCCTCGCCTTAATCAACCGTAATGTGCACGCAACCCTCCGATAAACCCCCAGGGGCCCTCGCGGGTTTCCCCCCCAAAACCAGGATTCTGGGCCAAACTCCGGCCCCCCAACCGCCACGCGGCACCGATCACCCCCTCCAAGCCCCCGGGGCCCCCCCCCCCCAACGAGTCAAAAAGACCGCCTTCCTAGCCCCATCATCCGCCCCGGCCGGGGGGCCCGGGGGCGCGGGGCCGGGGGGGCCCCCCCCTCCCCGACCGGGCGCCCAAGTTCTCCGACACCGCGCGGAACAGCCGGGAGGCCAACCCCCGCTCAAACCGGGGGACCGCCCCAGTAGCCATTCGGGGGCCCGGGATCTCACCGGTAGACGCCCTTTTTGGCGGGCCTCCGAGGCATCGGAAATCAAACAATTCGTCGGAAAAATCATCCCGATAACACCGCCTATCGCACGATCTATGAAAGAAAAAGATATCCCTTTTAAAAGTCCCGAGCCTCCCCTTTATAAGTAGGGACAACACACCGATAAAAAAAACAGACACGGTCTGTAGACATTCCGAGGACGAACCGCTCTGATACCACTTCTGTCACGACCCAACCCCGTAGGCCGTGACTAGTGCCCGAACTGGGCACCCATACGCGCTCACTACCCAGATTCGGCATACAAACAACTCATACATAAATCAGTATCAGACGTGGCTTCAAACTGACGCATACAAACATACGCTGCGCAGAAGCCGGCAAGGCTATCATAATATACATAACGTAGCAAAGCATACATACCCGCAAACACAAGTCGCCACGGCGTATGGGCCGCCCAAACACAATTTACTATCAACGCGTCCGAACAAAAAACCGTACATAACCCACATCTATGTCTACGTACCTCTAATACGTATAACATCGATGACGGACATGTCACGTCCCAACCCCGTGGGCGCAACCGGTGTCCTAACCGGACACCCATACGTACCTACCCGACGGATCCGGCATACCAAATGGCTAAATTCCGTTTAGTACATACATAAATTCATACGTATATAAAATACTTCGCACGAAAATATATATATACATACTTAAACCCGTACGTGCCGTTAGGGCTAACATAATAAGCAACACTACTCAATTCGCGTACTCGTACTTACCTACTGCACGTTGACAACCCACAACCCACAAACATGTCACAGTTTCTTAACATGCTGTATCAGGGACCGAAGACGGGACAGGGCTCCCGCCGTACCCAAATAACCATATGTATGTTGCATATGAACAACGAAAGATATATACCAAAAGTATCACTCCCATCAAAGGAAGCTCTTCGCACAAAGAAAACCGATGTCCTAAACTCGTGGCGTATCACGCGGCGCGTACCAGACTGCGGGCATAACGTGTGCCCCCCGAAGAATGTGGGGGTCCAAAGGTGTACCGAGTATGTAAAGCGGAAATATAACACACATAATCATAATCAGAGACGTATATGTGTAAAATCATACGTACGTAATCGGACCGTAGCGGGTCGACTTACGCAGTGTACGACGGAGTCATAATACGTCGACATTTAGGGGAGGTAGGCCGACGAAGTTTGGGTCACGTACCAGAGGCACAAAATGTGGCCGACTGGGCACAACGTTGAAATCGTACGCAGAGCGCGACCATAGAACGTAAATCGCAGTCCGAGGCGCGCAGGTGTACGCACGTACTCAATCGTAACCGTAACTCGAAGTATGATGATAGAATCGCAGCCCGAACCGACGTACGTAAATATGACAAGGTGGCAGCCTTATCCGAATCGCAGTCCGAAAAACCGCATCCGGAGTCGATCTTCATAAGTATAATGCATGCAGTCATAATCCAGATCGTACGTACGTACGTGTGCCGTAATCATGCACGCAGAGTCATAAAGATATACAGTACATACATATCATATATCGATCCCGCCTCTTTAATAAGGGACGTTGCATCGTAATCCGCCTTAGACGGACGCGCGGAAAGACAGTATCAAATCATATGCCATCCCGGGCCGCCATCCCCACATAATCACATAATCGATCATAAACGATGTAAATAGATCCCTACCGCACATCGTAGGACGCAAAGGAACAATGCAGAAAATGCACGAATCACGTAACTCGGCTCCGGCGCAAGGAAGGAAGCACGAGGCATCCACGACCGTATAACGAGAAACCATATGCATATTGCACCGACATACAGACGAATGAAACCGAAATAGTTCGTAAGATAAGTCAAATCGTAATTATCTAGAGTCATAATAGATACGCATACGTGTCGTTTGGGAAGACACGACAGATTATATCAGAACAGAGTGTCCAGAAGCGTTCCAGACGTCATACTATACTATAAGGCTCATAAGAACAGTCATAACACTTATCATATGGTAGCAGAATAATAGCCAAGAGCTCACTAAAGAAAATTGGACAAAAAGGAGTCAATTTATGCCTTACGAGAAACAACAAAGCCCCGTGGCCCACCTCGGGACTCACCACTCGAGTACGTAAATTATGAATAATAAACCCAGGAGTCGTCCACAATCATCTTAGGGTGTTCCCGACTCCATCTATGGAAGTCGTACATATAGTTGATTTTGCCGACAAAAGGTAAAGGGAAACATTTCAATCTTACTAAAATGATTTAGAGCCAATTTCAATCTCGATTGCGAGTAGAAGGTAGTTGCGTTCGAGGCTCGCATTCAAGCCTGTTATACTTAGAACATGCCAAAGAACGAAAGGCAAGACTTTACATACCTTGGTTATGCTTTTTCGCTCGTCCAATTTCAATTCCCGTTTCAAAAAAATCTACAAATGGTCATTGTTACCAAATGTGAGTTTTAAGCTTTATGAACTCAATTTAACCATACTAGACTACCGAAATTTCATAAAGATTTCCCCTACACCTATAGCATCCCCGAGAATATGACTCGGCTCAATATATCAACAACCAAACCAATCACCATTCCAACAACATCAACAAGTACTACAACCGCATTACGACGTAAATATTTTCCTCTTTACACAAGACAACCACTTCTACCCTAACTTCATACTTTCCAACTAATATCAATATTTCCATATTCATTTACTAATTCAAGACCATTTCAAATGCAGCTTCGAAAGCATTTAATGCTATTTCACAAATTATACAAAAGTTTCACTAAAATCATAATTCACCCAAAAATTCCAACTTTCCACATAAGCTTCCATAACGCATTTTTTTTTGTCTTCCAATTTTATTAATAACAATCATACTTTGCATCTTACCACTTCCATTTCATATTTACATAAACTATATAAAATTGCATACTTTCCGACATAATGCCATAATTCCCATTTCGACTTCATACTTTCAAGTCAATACTTACTAACTCAACCCATTAAACCTTTATTTATGTTATAAGAATCATCACAATACAACTAACATATCAAACAAAATAATTCATGTTCATTCCAATTTATCCACACTACACGGCCAACATCCACTTTTCCAATTTCATCCGAATTCATTCAACTTTCATATCCAACATGAATTCCATCATAACCAACTAGAACACAATACAAAATTCAACTTTACCATAGCCATGCATCATACACACACACACGGCCACAACACAACACACACACTGCACGGCTACACACTCACAAACACCATTCCATGATTTCCACTCAATTCTACATACCATAACATATATATAGCCTTCCATAACACAATGAAACATGAAATCCTTACCTTTTCCAATTAGTCCTCCTGCCACCAACGTCACTTCCCTCGCCAAACTAATTATATCAACTTGGAGAGCACCTTGAGCTTACTATGAATACGAGAGGATTACAACCTTTGGACTAGGACGAGGCTTGAAATTTTTTTTTTTTCTTTTTCTTTTTCTCTCTTCTTTCTCTAGAGCCGACGGTTCTTCTTGTTTTTCTCCTTTGATTTGTTTTGTTCTTTCTTGAAAATTCTAGACATATCATGCATATATATAATTTGAAGCACATGACCATCACATGCCAACTTAATGGGTTTGGGCCATGGCCATGTTGGCCGCCACCCCTTCCAAATTTGCCTCACTTTTTTATTATTTTTTTGCCCAATTCTTCATGAATCATATTTTGCAATTCCAAACAAATTTCCAAAATTCCAATTTTGCCCTTTAGGCCTTCTCCATTGTTTTCGCATCCATACTTCCATAACCTAAGATGCACACATTAAGTAAAATCCAAACATGACCTCATTCCTTACAAGTCAAGGTTTTTTCCAAATTTTTCCCAAAACTCAAAAAAGCGATATAACGACGGGCCCCCCACTGAAAAACATAATCATATACATCAAGAAAACCCCAAAAAAATGGCTCAAAACAAAGGAGCACTCAAAAGAATGGAAATCCACGCCCTGGGGCACCAAACATCCGTACC
>NC_081344.1:42941409-42950913 GCF_029784015.1 Lycium ferocissimum | reverse complement strand
GCGATAATGGAAAATAGAAATACGAATTCATGCAATCGCACTAATTTATTGTTATATAAAATGGGTATTTTCATCATTCACAATACAATACAATAAAATAAAATCTTAAATAACAGTCCTAAACATATATTATACCCAAAATGACAACACAATAAGTAACAATTGTCCGAACAACCTATAAAAGATGAATTAGGGGACAGATGGGGAGGAATTATTTCTTTTTCTCATTCAGTTAGTTTCCAACAAAGAAATATTGTGTTGAGCATGTCAAATCAAAGATATCTAATAAAGAGGAAACAAAGATAAACATTTCATTCATACACTCTAGGTAATCCTTTAAAAATTTCATACCTGGTGCAAATTTGATTCAAAACTCTGCTCATGTTTTAGTACCAGAAATGCGACATTTTCTTGTTCAACAAAACATGAAAACAAAAAGATACCAATCACAATAGAAGTAATCACTCTTAATAATATATTAAGACTAATAAATACCATTCTTAATTAATACCCTCTCATTCCAAAAAGATTGTCCTCCTTTCCTTTTTGTCCTGGTCCTAAAAAGATTGTTCCCCTTTCTATATTTAAATAATTTAACTTTACGAGATGATTTACAAATCACAAATATCTAAGGCTTGTTTTGGACCACACATTTCAAAATGCTTCCTTTATTTCTTAAACTTTGTGCAAAGTCAAAATGACAATCTTTTTTTTTTTGACGGAAAACTTTAAGACAAATGAATACAATTTTCAATGCTGAAACGTGGGAGTAGTGCTCCATTAGCTTGGAATACAAAAACGTATAAACTGAAAGACTAAGCTAATTAACATCACATTTAACGTAATTAAGAGATTTAATTAAATGACTGACTTTGAATTTTTTTAACATAGCACATAAATGGAAAAAAAAAGTCAAAAAATGGTGTAAAAAAAGACAAATGAGAAATATTTGTGGTCAAGGTACATCACATCACATCGCTTTCAACATATTATATATAGATTATGCTTTGTCAAGTAATTTTCGTTACATTACGCATAATTCCATTTGTATGTCAAAAGTCTAAAATGCCTTGATTTCAATTTTATTGACATAAGCAACCACGTCGAATGGAATCTATACTGGCTTTTCTATATAGTATAAATAAAATGAAAGTGGGGCATGTTTACGCAGGTATTTGAAGTACTCCATAAATAAGCATGGGACGTACCTGCAATGATAGAGAAGATCCACAGAACAAAAGTTACTGAACTGAAAAATAGCCAACAAGCTGTGGAGGAAGAGAGTGACAGTGATCAGCCTTACAGACTTTGTGCAATTTGCCATAGTTGGGGAGGAGCTGCTATTCTAATGTACATCCTAACACGTCAGATTGAGGAAAAACCCCATAGGCTTTCAAGATTAATCTTGTTATCACCTGCTGGGTTTCACCATGATTGCAGTCCTGCATGCACAACAACAACAACAACAACAATAACATACCCAGTGTAATCCCACAGGTGAGATGAGGAGGTTAGTGCATACGCAGACCTTATATATCACTACAAAAAAGGTGGTAAATTGCGGAGGTTATTTAACGGAGGGTATTGATAACCTCTGCCATTTGCATCAATTTATGGAGGTTATTAACTCCCCCACAAAATTATGAACGGAGGTTTATAACCTCCCCAGCCCTAAAAAATACGTACCAAATTAGTAAAAATTTAACGGAGGTTTATAACCTCCACAAGCCTAAACAAAACGCTACAATAGCCGGAGGTTTATAATCCCAACCCTTTAAAAAAGCACTAATATCTCCTTGCTTAGTAGCTAAAAAATGTAGAAATATTTGCTCTCTTCATTTCTCCTTCATTTTTCTTCTATGGTTGTTAGGTTTGATTTCTCCTTGCTTAAATTCTATTATTTTCGTTATTATATGGTGAAGATGTTGATTGATTTTGATTTTGAAATTGTGAAATATTATCATTTTGAAATTGTGAAATTGAAAATGATGTTTTTGCAGATCTGATATGCTTCATACCTAAAATTAGGGTTCATCACTCTTAACGAATAAAGCTTAATCTCTTCATCACTCTTAGACGGTATATAATTTTTTTTGTATTTTGAACTATCCTAGCGTACAGAGCAATTGCGTAATTACCGATTTCAAACAAAAATTTGAAAATTTTCAAAGCAATTACCGTAATTTGAGCTCTTTTTGTGTTAACAGAGAATTCAACAGAAATCTTCGAAATTATAGAGCACTTAGATATTTTTATAATTTGTGATTTTTTTTCTTCTTCCGCGGATATGAAATTTGTAGCTTTGATATCTGCTAGATTTGTTATTTCAGGTGAATATTAGTGTATGTCACCAAGAAATTTGTGTAAATGTTGTGTGTGTAAAGCGTCTGCACGATACGCTCTTATGAGTAGTTCAAAACGATTTGATTATTCTCTGTACTCGTTCTTTAGCAATTTTGGAAACATTTGATTTTAGGTTTTGAGTTGTTCAATTCACTAACATGATCGTATGTAGTCTATTAAATTACGATAATTACAATGATTCGTAGGGATTAAGATTATAGGATTTTACGGAAGTAGTTTCTCTATGCTTCTAATGGGATTTTCTGTGCTTTGCAGTCGTGCAATTCAGATTTAGCTTTTTGCATTTTCGGGAGTTGCTGATCATAGTAATTTCACTGTTTTATGCTTTATCCTGAAGGTATACACCCTAACTTACGCCGTGGTTTGGGTGCTTTTTGTTTATGCTGAAGATACTCTTTGCTCAACTCTGTGTATTCAAAGATTAGCAGATATAACTGCAAATGAGGGTAAGCTGTCATGACCCGACTAGGGGGCCATGACCGGCACCCGGAGCTGTTCACCGAGCACCACTCATCGTACTACTATCACCTTAACCTGTACACATACACACTCCATAAAGCATATACGCACATATATTTATATACAAGCCTTCGCGGCAGTAAAAGAATAATATGCAAAATATACATCCAGAGTCACATAACCTCTGCTACCCACATACGAGTATCTACGAGCCTCTAACTGAAACTCTGAGGTCATGAAGATGGGACAGGACCCCATCATATCCAAATATATACACAAAAGAATATATCAGAGACGGCACCTCCGGTCTATGGAAGTGCTCCGGTGCACCAGCGGATCTCGACTCCTAGAAGGCGGGTCGTCTCCTCTTTGTCTACTGGGTACGAGCACAAAGATCCAAAAATAAAGGATGTCGGTACGAACAATGTGCCGAGTATATAAGGCGTGCATCATAAAGTAACAATAGAACAAGAAGGTACAGTAAAAATAAGAAGATAACTGACGACTGCTTGCCTCTTAAGGCGGAACCATGCATGCATACGCGTAAATATCATCTCATGTATTGCTGCGGAACGTGCAGCCCGATCCATATATCATCATATATCAATATATTACCGTGGAACGTACGGCCCGATCCATCACCCATATAGCCCGCGTCCGGCATCCCGCGTCCGGACGATATCATAATATGCCACCCGATCGGTGGCGCGCGTCTATACGCTCACCTTTCCCCATATCCCCTATATACATATACATATCATATATACATATATATACATAGCGTGCGAGAGCCCAAGTAAAAGTGCGCTATCTCGGAGTGACGTAAGGTCGTAACCCTCCGAGTACATTATGGCGTCATCATCATCATCATTGGTCGTGTCCTGGGTGATCCATGACATAAACTGAGGCCATATGTTATATAGCTCAGACATAAGCTGAAGCCATATGCTTTATAGCCTGGGGCCATATGTTATATAGCTCGCTCGGACACAAGCTGAGGCCATATGCTTTATAGCCCACTCAGTCACGTCATGAAATTATTTAGAATTTTAGGTTTGAAAATCTTTCGAGTTGGAGTCATCATAAGATTCTTCAGAAACTGTAGACTTTTGGCATTTCTAGGAGTAAAATATGAAGAATGACATGTATGGAATCAGAAATATAGGGGTCATGCCTTGGGGAGGAAAAAGGGGATAGCCTTACATACCTTTGTATCTCTTTAGCGACGTCGACTAAAAGCTTTCCTTCCGACTTGCGATTCTACATACAAAGGGATTGGTACGAAGGTTAGATTGTTGAAGGTATGCTTAAGCCTAAACTAATGCAAATAAGGCTAACGAAAATTGGGTAGCATTTCGTTTGTTTCGACGATTTTCCCTCATATAACAAAACAGCTCCCAAACCACACCACGACATCCATAATATTATAATACGCAAATTCCCTCAAGTTAAACATTATTCAATTTCCAAATTCATTTCCGGGATTCCCCATAACCATAACTATAATACAACTTCATACTTATCACTTATATAATACTTCCTCAACATCATCAATACCATGAAATAATCATGAAACTCACCTTTATTTATGTAGAGACAATCCTTGGATGAAAATGCTCCACTTGAGAAAAACTCCACTTTAATACCAAAGAGATTCTCAACTTCTATCCGCCCTTGGGAAGAATTTACACCCTTGATTCTACCAACTTTTGGTGTTTGATTCTTTAATTTCCCTCCTTGTATATGTGTTAGTGTGGTATGGAGAAAATTCTAGAGGTTTAGAGAGTATTTGAGAAGTGGGAAATGAGAAAAAGAAGGAGAAACCGTGCATATATAAAAATTAAGTTCGGACCCGACCCGAAATATACGGTCCACTATACGGACCGTATAATTTATACGGTCCATACATTGGACCGTATGTTTCCTCCAGATTACCACCCCTCACTGGAAGGGTTCTACGGCCAGATATACGGGTCGTATAAAACATACGGTCCGTATATATGACCTTATAATCCCCAGTTTTCCGATTTCGTTCTCGTCGCTTAGTTTGATCTCGAATCCTTATGGAACCTTCTTGGTGTTCGTGTAACACCTCCTTAACGATCTAATGGACATTATAACTCGTCCTCAAGACCTTATTAAATGTTCGTTAATTCAACACCCATGAAATCTTTCCCAAACGTAACGTATACTCCACTTCCTTTGGCGAATCTAGTTTCACCAAGTCCTATGACTTAAAAATCTTATCATATATATGTTAAGGCTGCCAATCGCCCTCTTGTAGTCGTGAAGGCCTCGTGTCCAACTTAACTAACGTTAGTCTATTCACGACGCAACGACATGGAGTTACCGAGGTGTAACATAAGCTTCTCGTTCGATGCCCTTGGATGTTAGTTCATGTGTCCACACTCTAATCTATAGTTAGTTTTCAGGTGCTGGCATGGCATTGTTCCGATACAGTGGTACATCATGACCAGTCCATTCACTGATGAAGCCACACGCAAATACTTTGAATGGCATAAGTATTTTGGCCTCGAACCAGATCAAGTAAGATTTTGTTCATCATCCTCAGTTAGTTTGAGATTGAAGCGTCATTGGTTGATTGATTGGTTAGTTGTTGAACACATTTTATGTAGGCATCAACAGTACATTGGAAAATTTTAACTTTAAAAGTTGCATAATATATGTATTGGATTGAATTTATATTATATGTACAGGTATGGATATTATATGTACAAGTATGAATATTATATGTATAGGTACATATAGTATATGTATATATGGTATAAACTATACACTACCTATACATCGTGTACATATTTTGTAAGCTAGATGGTCGAATGGTATTTGGTTGTAATTTTTGCTTAATTGTTGTAGGCATCAACAGTACATTGGAAAAGTGAAGAATGCAGTTTTTCAAACTCAGAAGGCTGGTAGGAAGCGTGTTGTGGTATCCACGGAAGAGAATGTCATTGTTTTGCTTGATCTTCACCATGGGAAGATTTGTGAGTTGACTGTTTATTGTTATCTGTTCACATAAATTCAATGCTTGTTATAGTCAACTGGATGCTAAATTATCAAATTTAGTGACGTTAATACTTGTTTATTTAGGTGCATCTTGTGGAAGAAGTTTATTGTTGATTTTATTTTATCTCTTGTTTCGTGCAGTTTGGAGGCATGCTTTCAGGGACAATGACACCATTGATGCAATTGATATCTCCATGGGAAAACATAATAGCTTGCTCTGTATCTGTTACTTTTTATTATTTCTCTTTATTTGAAAACACTGTTATTGGGATTTTTGTTTTAATAGTATGTGAATTGCTAAATACACTGGTTTTCTTGTATTTCTTTTTTGGGTATAGTATTTGCCATGTCACCAAGTTTTTGCATGTGTGCTTGAGCAAGCACACACTCAGTTGCAGTTATAGAAAGCTATAGCTTTTAAACTCCTTTTGTATCATGTGGAAGTGTTCTTTTTACAAGATAAATTGTGAAATATGTCAAGTCATGCCTTAAGAGGTGATCAATCTAACCATTTGAACCAACATCAAGTGTACGTACACCTCACAACATCCAACAGTAGATTTACTTGAAATAAGCACGGAACAAGTTCTTAAGTAGCACTTGAGTGTCAAGTAGACATCTCTTCATTATAAGATGGTACTTACGGAAAGACAATTTTTTGCCTAAACAGGGCAATTGTGTTTGTGTTGTCTTAATTTTCATTACTTTTCGTTTTCATATTACTAGAGTTTAGTTTCATTCACTGTGTCTACTAACTCAGTTTCCTCTGTCTTCTCTCACATCAGTCTTTACTTGTAAAGTTTTGAGATGGTATTCTTACTTGTAGGGGGGCTCTTGGGTTTAAGAATAATCTGGTTCATAAGATGACTCATTAAAGCTTAGTATCAACCATTACATCATTGTTTAAAGATCCTAAAACACTGTCAGTGGCTTGCTCAGGATAAGTTTGCTAAGGTTTTCTTGTTTCATTTGGCAAGAGGCTTAAGTTAGATGGGATTTGGTTGAGTTTGTTGTGAACCTTATAAGAGCTTGTGGTTACAAAATTTTGAGATAACTAGAAACCTGAATGCTCTGTTCATTTACTCATGTGGAAAAGGGATGAGTACTTATTTGATTCCATCCCAATCTCTCTATTAGTACCCTTAAGAACTATGGGAACCATGACATGAACTTCTGCCTAAGAATATATATTAAGTTTGAGCATGATCTATGACTTTCATTGTTGTCAAAAAATGATTTGAAAGTAACAGAATTGTTGTGCTTTGTTCATTGTGTCTTAACTAGCATGTATAAAATGTCGTTCATGATTGGATTGGTTAAATGTTACATCTAGTAGGACTGAAATTAGTCATATTAGAACTGACATTATCCAATCTTCCCAATTCCTTTTTTGCAGCCAAGTGGTGCAGCTAGCGGATCTGCTTCACCCATGGATGCAAGAATCTTCTAGCTCGAGCTGTATCTTTTCATTTTGAAATGATTTTGTATTGGTGCTGATTAGATCATTGACATTTTTTTTGGCGTTCAATTTAATTTGTTAATATTTTGTGTGGTTTAGTGGAATGTGAATATTTCTCTATTTTGATATTCAGGTTTAAGTGTTCAATGTATTCAGATTTATATTAGAAAAAAATTCGAAAAGTTATTTTTGGTAATAAATATAGCAATTACAGAATATATTAAAATTAGTGGGGGTTAAAACCCAAATAAGTATAGTAAATTCTAGGGGTTTGTGACCTCTCGTTGCATCCAAAATGTTCCATAGGCTGAAATTTAATTGCGGAGGCTCATGACCTCCACTATGCTGTCACGGAGGTTGGGAAAAACCCCACAGTAAGCTGCCGCAAATGATATGCTGTCACGGAGGTTGGGCAAAACCCCGCAGTAAGCTGCCGCAAATGATTTGCTGCAGCTTACTGCGGGGTTTTTTTGAACCTCCGTGACAGCATATAGGGGAGGTCGTGAGCCTCCGCAAATTGCACTTCCAACCTCCGCTAATTGCACCTTTTTTTTGTAGTGTACGTACCCCTACCTTGAGAGGTAGAGGTTGTTTCCAATAGACCCTCAGCTCAAAGAAAAAACATTTTAAATGAATTTTGGGAAAAAGAAATACTAAAGATAGCATGACAAAGCACTCTGATAAAAGGTTATAACAAAAAAATACGCTAATCGAAGTGTAAGAAACAATTCATTTGGGGGAGTACTATTCCCTTATTGATATTCCTGTTGATCTTGTTGCTGGGCGAACGGACAAGGTCATCAGGCCATCCATGATAATGAAACATTATAAGCTGATGAAAGATGGAGGTGTGGAGATGTCATATAATGAGTTTGAGTATGCTCATTTGGATTTTACATTTCCCCATCATGAAGAACTATTGGAATATGTTATGTCTCGATTAATTTTAGTAGGTGCTTCTATGAAGCAGCAACCTGGCCAGAAATCATCGAAAATTAGGAGAAAAGAGGGGCAATCCAGCAGCAGCTGTTAAAAGTGTAGCACTAACGAGAGCCTAACATGTTTAATCTCTTGGGTGTTCCTTGTAATACATGTACGTATGTCAGTTATATACAGAAACATATAGAGAACGCTGAATCATGTACGTATGTCAGTTGATAATGCCGGCCCCTTCGTTACATCCCGAAATCCCATTCCAAGGGAATAGAATTGTACTGGATGTTGTTGTATCCTAGAAGTTGAATATGGTTTTGTGTATATTCTGTCTGTTTATTGTAACTTGTAAAGGTGCATATAGCATTGTTTTGAAGCTCCAATGAATCGTTCGGACTCGAGCTCTGATTTCTTAAGAGCCTTGCTCATTCCCTCCTCCCGCTTCCTTCACCCATTCCCAGAGTTTATATATTTTGATCACTGTTTCCTCTTAGAAGTCCCTGATGTTGCTATATTAGTCTATTGTAGTGTGCCTTTTTCCTTAGAGCTAAAGCAGTGTGTTATGTTAGCGTGTATCCTCATCTGCGGTTTGCTGCTGTTCGACATCTCTAACGCGATTAGCCAAGAAACCCAGAAGGCTGTTAGCTCTAAGAGAGAAGACTATCGTTTTTGTTTGTGTTAACACGTGAATGAGAAAAATGCAGCGGATGGCTATGAATTTATGCAAGTACTACAACTCCAATAAGATCCAAACCTTTTATAGGACAGAAACACGTTTGTTTTCAGGAATGAATCCCTTTTTATTTTGAAGTTCTTATAATACCAATTAATTCCACTATTACGATCAACAACAATCACTCACTAAAGCATGCTTTGAAGATTATCATGGAGCTGATAATATTATATATATATATATATATATATATATATATATATATATATATATATAGCTGTTAGTAAAAATGTGTATTTTGTGTCAAACTCAAAATAATTAGTAGTATTCAATAGTCAATTGTCGTGAATTATATACTTGATTTTTAATTCAGTACTTTACCTAAGTTGCATTTCATAAATGTAATTTATAAATTTAATTTCTAAAATCTTCTAGACCGTCCATTACTTCAATTAGCTTAATATATGAAATTTGCATATTTTATGAAATTCTCACAAATAAAATGTGTATTTTATTTGTGTCAAACTCAAAATAATTAGTAGTATTCAATAGTCAATTGTCGTGAATTATATACTTGATTTTTAATTCA
>NC_081344.1:42935120-42941309 GCF_029784015.1 Lycium ferocissimum | reverse complement strand
CGACTTGGACTTTGATTCTCGTCCGTCATACATCCGACCTCCCGGCTCCGTCCGAGAGTCCGTCCGTAAGCTCCGTAATTATGATTCTCGCTATGACCCGTCCGTATATTCTCGTACGTCCGCTCCGCATATGTTTCCCGTCCGTACGCCCGTAAGTCCGACTCGCGTGTGATTCGGTCCGTATGCTCCGTTAGTCCGATTCTCGCCACGATTTCGATTCTCGTCCGCACCGTTTTGGCATTTTCGTCACGTTACGCATTTTACATATTTCCGATTATCGCTATCATAATTACGTGTGTGTTATGTTCCTCGCTTACATACTCGGTACACTTCCGTACCGACCCCTCGCTTCTCGGGGGCGTGTTACATGCCCACAGGCGCACGCGCCCACACCGCACGCCGCCGCTTAGGTTACTTCCGTCTGTTGTCCGGAGAGCTCCTTTCCGATCCGAGAGTCGATACTTTTGGTATATATCTTCTCGTTGTCTCGTTTGTTCCGTATATATGATCATCCGGCACGCGGGGCCCCGTCCCGTCTTTTTTTGATTCGTTCGTATGTTAGAGGTCCGCACATGTTTGTGGATATGGGTTGTCACCGTTCGGTAAGTTGTGCGAGGTTGTGACTTTGTCTAATATAACAGCCTTAACGGCTTCTGTACAGGTTTCAGTATGTATATATGTGTATGTATGTTCGAGCGGTGCCCCTTATATCTGTGTGGATTTATGTATGTTTAAACGGAATTAGCAATTTGATATGCCGGGATCCGTTAGGTAGGTACGTACGGTGAACCGGTCAGACACCAAACTCACGCCCACTGGTTGGGTCGTGACACCCGCCGTACCCTGAATAAACATAATCATATACATCGGAAGAGTATATACCCAAAATATTGGCTCCAGAACAAAGGAGCATCGAACAAAGGTAATGGAAATCCTGCCGGTGGATCACCAAAATCTATACCGCGGGCATGAAACGCAGCCCCGAAGAAAGGGCCGCACGGAATATGTACCGAGACAGAAGCATGGAATATCGTAAATAGAACCGTATCGAAACGAGGAGGCAAAAAGTAGCACAATAACCAGAAAATCATAACACTTGCCTTTGAAACATAAATCATACGTATCCATTTCATATTCGGCTTTCATCATGGACCGAGAAACGAGTCGAAAAATCATCTCGTACACATGTATAAATATAACGTGCCCGCCCCCAGAGGTGCGCGGTAGGTAAAACCATCGTATACATATACATATAACGTGCCCCGGCCCTTTAATGAGGGACGCGGTAAGTAAAATCATCATATCATATACATATAACGTGCCCGGCCCCTCTAGTGAGGGACGCGGTGAATGACGTCATCATATGCCATCCCGGCCACCTCCCCATATCATCATATCATTATCATATCATATAACATGCCCCGGCCCTCTCTGAGGGGCGCGGTAAATCATACCGTAGAATCGTGCACGAATACACCCCGGCCCGGACGCAAGGAAAGAGATCATAATAGCTCGCACGAGCGAGTAGTGAGAAACCATATACACAAATCATCATCACAGACTTCAACAACATAATCGACGAAATCTCATTTAAAAGCTAAATAACAGTCAAGTCAAGTTCCTTCCGAAAATCATTCGAGAACATATCAAGTATCACTTTAGAAATTGTAGGTACGTGTCAAGATCATATGACATAACTTGTGGGAATCAAAAACATAGTCGTCATTACAGACTCAATAGAATAGTCGAAGCAAACTATTATTTCAAAGCCAAAGCAATAGTCAAATCAAATTTTCTTTCGAACACCACTCGGGAACATATCAACCCGAACTTCAGAAACCATAGTTATGTATCAAAATCATATGCGTGAAATCATTATCATAGACTCAAAAGGTAAGTAAACTGATCGTACTTAGAATCGGGATCATACTCATGTCATATTCTTTCAAAAGTCGACAGAAGTACATAAGGAAAGTCGCGGGACCCACGAACGGGTGTCGACCCGAGCCGGGCCCGCCTATGGAAAACATAATCACCATACATCATGGAATCATTTTTGAGCATATCGAGGCGATCGGTTCTCGTCCAGGAAAGTTACGGACTTTCGTAGTTTTCGAATCATTTAGGAACAAAACTCTTTTAAAAACCAAACTTTTATGCCACTTTTGAAACTTATTCATACAAAAGACATAGGGCCAATATTTCATCATATCATGCATACGAAGACCAAGAAACAAATAATAATCACAGACATGGTCGGATCGCGAGAGTAGAATTTCCTCGAGGCTCGTATCATAGCCTATTTACCACTAAGGCATGCCAAAAGAAGGAAGGGTTGCGCTTTACATACCGCAAACGCTCTCCAAGCTACTCCAAACTCAAGCTAATATCAACCTACGTCTCGACTCCCCAAGATCTACACACATAATATGCCAAACATTAGCCATGGACGTTTAGGCATTTAATTCCAAAACTACACTTAATTCTACGAAATTTGCGCATTTCCCCCGTAAATAGACCAACCCCCGAGAATTTAACTTTACAACCGTCACACCCCGATCTCATTAGGGTGTGATGGGCACCCGACCCCCGTAACTCGGAGCCGAGCGAACCCACCGACTCTTACTACGTACTAATTTTTTTGAAACCTCTACATCAATGTTCGTAACAAGTCTACTGAAATATTCCTTTGTTGCTTTAGAATCAAATAAAATATATGACTATACAAAACTTGTATCATGGTACAAACTGACTCCCGAAACCCACGACTCTGTCTGCAAAGTCTCTAACTGTAATCAGAAATCCTGGCACGTGTGCTATGACTCGGCTACACTGTGCAATGGAGCTTACATAACTTTCGCTGGAACATCTTCTATCCGGGCTTCTATCCGTCTGGGTGTACCTGCGTGGCATGAACGCAGCCCCCCCCCCCCCCGAAGAAGAGGGGTCAGTACGAGCCATGTACTGAGTATGTAAGACATGAACAATAATATGAACAGGAACATATGTATGAACAACAATACCATGATCATAAAAACTGTGATGAGATAAGAGGATAACACGTACATATGGACAAAGGATCGCGTGGAAATATAGGGCATATCATAGATTGACGAATACTCCGTACATGTGCGTGCGCCGAGGGCGGATACCATGCATGCCTAGCCTTTCTTTTTTTTTTTTTTTGAACACGGTGATTTTATTCTGCACATAGAAAAAAGTTACTTTTCGGAAAACGGTATTGTTTACTCACCGCGCGTACGCCGAATTCATCGGCTCTCCCAACCCCCCCTCCCCCAACAAACGTTGTCCCAAGTATATCATATTATATATATATATATATCACAGAACAGACGCCGCGTACGGCTCTCCCATATCCCGCGTCCGGGCATCCCGCGTCCGGGATGATAAGCCACCGAATCGTGGACACGGTTACCTCCCCATTCCCCACATATACAATGCACACATATATATTTATCAATATCAAGTATTATATACATTATCATATAAACAAGATGGCATGGGAGCTCAAGGAAAGTCATGTGTTTATCGGAGGACGTAAGGTCGGTAACCTCCGATTGTATTATGGAATAACCATGGGCGCTTTGTCTCACCTTGAAAGAACAATTAATAAGGCGAGACTATCAATGGAGAGTAACTTCATGAGAAATCATAGGACTGATCATAAGGCATCATTATCATTATAGCACCATAGTCGTCGTTTTAGTCATTAGGACTTTCAATATTGTAAAACTTGGTTTTGGAAGAAAAATGAATATTTTGGAAAACACTTGTAAACTTTTAGAAGAAAATCATGCGTTGGGGTCGGTTTAGTTAAAACAACTACTAATTTGATAGTAGGAACGATAACCAAAAACTTTTATTAGCTATAGCATGGAAATAAGCTTAATGTAACAATAAGAAGGGATTTGGGAATAGTGGGCCCGCCTCGTCGAATGAGGCGGCGTACACAATTTACGTATAATACATTTCATAATGTTGCTTATGGAAGTCTTAGGGTGATCGGGTCGTATTCTTGCAAGCCCTAGGGTGTTTCGACCTTTCCTTCTCAATCGTTCAAGCACTTTTGGTTCAATGCCACTAGATGAATAGTAACTATTTTTCAATCTCGGATTCCTAGAGTTAGGGAAGTCCCCGAGGCGCGAAATCAAGCCTATACGTCTAGGACATGCCAAAGAAAGAAAGTAAGGTCTTACATACCTCTTTCCGCTCCTTTTGCTATTCCAAAGTCACGTCGCAATCTCGTCAAAATCCGCAAATTGGTCATGTTTACCCAAAACTTTGATTAGTGCCCTTTGAATTGGATTCTTAAAATAACACTTGGCTACCGAAATTTCGGCGATTTCCCACAACAGATACATCATGCCACCAAGTTTAACTTGGTCGATTTCAATCAACAACAATCCGGGAATTCAACCCGGCCAAACCAACAATCATTACGACATTATCAATGCTCAACTCACAACATGTCTGTTACATCCCGTCTTTTTGCATAATGGAAAAATTCGAAATAATTGTGAATTATGAGAAAGGAGGCTATGTTTGAAATTTTCTTAGTATGTGTATGCCGGTTATGGAAGTTTGGATGCTAGAATATTGAGAAGGCCTAAGGGCAAAATTGGAATTTCGGAAATTTGTTTCGGAAATTTTAAGTTGCGATTCATGAAGAATTGGGCCAAAAAAAAAAGGAAATGAGGCCCAAATTCATAGGCCCAACCGGCCAAGGAAAAGAAAAGAAGCCAAGCCCATGGGATTAAATTAAATCTTCCATGTGATTAATTAATATAAGGGAGGATGGTTCAAGAATATTCAAGAAAAATCAAAAGAAATCAAGGAAAGAGGAAAGAAAGAGTGCACGGCCAAGGTGAAGGAAGAGAGAAAAAGAAAAGAAAAAAAATTTCCTAGTCTTCTACTCCAATCCAAAATTATAATTTTCATATATTCTTAGTGAGCTTGGGATGCTCTACAAGTTGATATAACTTTCAAGACAAGGAAGCATTTCTTTTGGCAAGAGGAATTGAATTGGAAAAGGTAAGAATTCTTATATTTTTGTTGAAGAAATTATGTATGTATTGTAATATATGAAGAGTGCATGAGGATTTTGGAAGTGTGGTATGCATGTTGGCCGTGGTAGTGTGTGTTTGTGTGTTGGCGTGGCCATGGTAGTTGCATGAAGGAAATTGTTCAACTTGTAAGTATGTTGACTATGTTGTTATGGTTCTATGAAGAAAATAAGAAGTAGGAAGAACTTGTGTGTTGTGAATTGTTGTGTAGGGAAGCCGTGTGCATGTGTGTATATGTAGCCGCGTATGGGCTTGATTTTGTGTATTAAAAATGTGTTGAATTTTATGTTGTGCTCTAGTTGTATTTATAATGAAATTCATACGGGAAATGGAAGTTGAAATGAATTGGATTGAAGTTGGAAATATGTGTGTTAGCCGTGAGTATGGAAAAGTTGAAACGGTTATGAATTATTTTGTTTGATATGTCAATTGTGTCGTTATGATTCTTAGGACCTTAATAAAGGTTTAATGGTTTGAGTTGGTATTGGTTTGCAAGTATGAAGTTGAAAGGAGAATTATGAAAATATGTTGGAAAGTAAGCATATTGTGTTTTGTTGTGTTTGTTGGTGTTGTTGTTGGTTAGTTGTTGGTTGTTCTGAGCCGAGCTGAGTCTCGGGGATGTCATAATTATAGGGGAAGTGTCGCCGAAATTTCGGTAGCCAAGTATGACCCCAAGATTGAAATGTTAGTTGGCATGAATAGTAATTGGTAAGAATGACCATTTGCAGCTGACGAAACGGGAATTGAGATTGGACGCGCGCAAGGCGTAATCCCCATGTAAAGCCTTCCCTATCTTTCTTTGGCATGTTCTCGGGTCCGACAAAGCTTGACGCCGAGCCTCGATGACATTTCTCCTCGTAATCCGAGATTGAATTTAGCGCAAAATCCGTCGGTAAAGACCGAACCCTTTTCTTCTAAAATTGACCTATAAGTATGTAACCTCCATACATGGAGTCGAAACGTTCTAAAATGATTATGGACGGTTCTCAGAAGGTGTATTATCTATAATTTACGTACTTTATTATGATTGGGTCCAGGTGGGCCCACAATAGCCTCGAAAACTCCCGAAGGTCCAAATCGATCCGTTTCTCGTCTGTTGTGAGAT
>NC_081344.1:42927883-42935020 GCF_029784015.1 Lycium ferocissimum | reverse complement strand
GCCCCCGGGCCCAAGTCTGTCCATTTGAACTCCTTTTGATCCGGAGTGATACCTTTAGTATATATTTCTGTTGTTCTATATTCTGTATATATGACTATTTGGTGGCGGGGCCTGTCCGTCTTCTGCAATTGTATGTTGGGGTACGGGAACGTATGCGAGGTGTGGGTTGTCATGCAGTGCAGTACGTATGTGTGAGTTTTGCGATTTTGTCCGTTATGATAGCCTGTTGTCTGGATTTAGTATGTATATATATGTATATGTATGGTCGTGTGAGGGATGTTATATATTATATGGATTTATGCATGTACGGATGGATTGACTATTTAGTATGTCGGATCGATAAGTAGGTACGTATGGGTGTCGGGTAGGACACATCCACGACCCACGGGGTTTGGTCGTGACAATAGTCTACGAATCGATGCTAGAGACCGATTAGTTACGGATATATGAGTCTACATTAAATTTTCTATGTATGTGTGTATTTGCTATAAGGTTATTATTTAATAGGGAAATCAAAAGGACGATAAAGTGATGGTATTCATAAGTAACGGCGACCAAGGTGTATTATGCACGTTTGGGGGTACGTAAGTCAGATGAAGGGTGAATATTGAAGGAAAAAGGGTAAAAAGAACAATAGTAATTGGCAAGTCGGAAGAATAAGAAACCCTTTCTAATTACGAGGAGATGTCCTATGGAGCGTCTGGAATCTGTTAAGGCACTTCAATTTACTCGAAGTTATGTGATGAAGGTCATACGGTGAGATGGACGCGATCATCTTGGTATTAAAGCATCGTATTTCATCGGGGTTCGGGTTAAGCGTCTTTGGAGTGAGAGAAATTTTAGGATGGGTGACCCCACAGAGGAAGTTTACTAAAAAAAAAAAATCCTAAGGTTAGATACGGGAGAACAAATGGGAAGCTAGGGTAGCCTAAAAGAAATTAGGTATGCGAGTGAGTGGAAACCTTAAAAGTCACGTAGGTGAGGCGAGACTAAACCGATGAAGTGAAAAGAAGGTGCATCACGAGTTCTAGGATCGGAGAGTAAGTTTGAGTAACGGTTGGAAACATTTTGGGAACGAGGTATATAGAGCAAAAATGAACCGGTAGGACGGAAAGACCATGTCTAAGATTGAATATACTTCATATAAGTTGTAAAAAGAGAATAGTGGCGCAACTTCTGAAGAATAGATTATGTAGATTGATGAATGGTATTTGTATGTGATAGCCGTAAAGGAACCCTCCCCGAATTGCTTATAAGACCCTATAGGCTAGTTTAACATTCGAAGACGAATGTTCTAAGGGGGGGGGGGAGGATGTTATATCCCGTATTATGTACATTGGGACAATCCGGGTTAATCATGATAAGTTAGGGACAAGACTATTCGGGGATACGAAGTCGAGACTTTTAACCACGATTTTATTTCAAAGGCATAGTTGCTTATGATTTATTGGCATGGAATATTAGAAAATTTGGGGCTAAAAGTGCATTATGGAAAACTTGTAATTCATGAAATTAAAGGGACATGTGGCCGGCCACGTGTGGTGTGAGCCATGGCCGCATGGAAGTTTAATACATGTTAATAAAGATGACTAATTAGTCATATTTATTCATCTTCACCCTTAGAAGTTTATAGAAACTTGGAGAAAAAAAAAACAAGAAAGAAGAGAGAGGGGTACACGGCCATGGCAATGAAAAATTGAAGAAACAAAATACTCATTCTTGAGGGAACAATACAGCGGTGGAGGAATTGTGTGAAGAGAGGTAAGGTTTAATCTTTATTTCATATGTTGACATGGTTTTGTGTATGTTGTGGAGTGTGGAAATGAATGAAATTCATAAAATATGGTGTTGGTGTTGTAGCGATTGTGGGTTGTGTTGTGGCCGTATATATATATTGTGTTGTGTAGGAGTAATGAATTAATTGTATTTCGTATGTTTGGGGGTTGTTGTAGGATGTAGAAATGGATGAAGAAATTATGGAATTTGCATGTTGATGTTGTGGCCGAAAATGGGCTGATTTGGTGTAGGCATGTTGAACAAATTTTTATTTAGTATTTTGGTCGTTGTGTTGTGGATTCTATGATGCTAATGAAGGTTTAATGATTGATTGAAGTTATAATTGTTTGTGGGATATTTTAGAAGCGATGTGATTCTAATGTAGTTTCTTGAATTTATGAGAATAACGTTGTTAACATGTGGTGTTGGCGTAATTCATGAATTTGGAAGAAAGAAATGTGTTGTTGTTGTTCTTATTTCATTTGGAAGTTTCGGGAGGAATGGCGTAGTGGTTGGGTTGTTTGAATATTGTGCGGATTGTTTGAAGCGTTCTTGAAACTTGTTTGAATGGGTTCGGATTAGTACTTGAATGTGAGATCAATGGTATTGATTTGAATGTATGTTGTCACACCCTAATTTCCGTTAGGGCGTGATGGGCACCCGACTCTTATTTAGGGCCCGGCGAACCCGGCCGGCTCACATAATATTCATAATCATGCGACTCAATTATGACACGATTACATAACGAAAAAAATTTCGGAGAATAATATACATTTTTTCCTTTCTCGAATCAATGAAAATATGTAACATATGAAAACATATAGAACTTATAATACAATGCGTAATAACTCGTCGGCTTACATGGCCGCTTACATAACCGACATCTTATACCCACAACCTTTGTCTGCAAAGTCTCTAACACGGAACGTAATGCCGCCATAACACCAATAATCGACTCGGCGGCACTCCGGAGAAAATGGAGCTCGCCAATCCAGCTGGAACATCATACCTTTCAATTTCTTGACTCACAGGTGTACCTACGCGGCATGAAGCCCCCCGAAGAAAGGGGTCGATCGGAATATGCGAGTATGCAAGCATGAAATATAATAAGCGGGACACGTCTTGAAGTAAAATACGGAAAAATCATAAGACTTGCCTTTTGAAAAAACATTTGCCATACATATACATACATCGGTAAATAAAATCATATCATAATTGTATCATCATATTATCGTACATTTATACCGTACCCGGCCCTCTAACGAGGGACTCGGTGAGTAAAATCATATCATTGTACATATATGCCATACCCGGCCCTCTAATGAGGGACTCGGTGGGTAAATCATATCATAATCATGTACGCATGTAGATATACATATATACATACCGTGCCGGCCTACGAGTGAGGGACTCGGTGAATAACTTGTCCGGCCCCGCTAGCAAGGGACTCGGTATGCCATCACGACGCCATCCCCATCTCATCACATCATCATATCATCATACATATGTATATAGCGTACCCGGCCCTCTAGTGAGGGACTCGGTGAACAATGCAGAGAAATATGCACGAATACGTACTCGGCCCGGGACTCGGTGAAAGATGCATTGAGGCATGCACGAGCGGAGTAGTGACAAACCATATGCATATAAATCATTTTCAGAGACTCAATAGAAGTAAACTAATCGTCGTTGAAAACCGGGACAATAGCTATATCAAAAATCTTTCGGACGGTGCTCGGAGACATATCAATTATCATAAGTATATCAAAGTATCGTAGGGACCCATGTACACGTATATCAAATCATTCCGAGCCCGCCTATGAAACTCAGTCATTACGCGTTACAAAACTTTCTACGGACGTTTCAAAGTAATCCGATTCTTTTCACGAACATTACGGACATCTCTAGACATAGGATTCTTTAGGAACAAAATTCTTTACACAATTTTTAGAATACAAGCATACATAAGACTTAAGAACCATATGAAGAATGTTACATCATGAAGCAGACGGAAATCATATACGCGTAATTCGGGTAGGCGGAGTTACTCCAAGTACGGATCATGTCATACCTTAATCGTATCTAAGACATGCCAAAGAAGGAAAGAGTAAGCCTTACATACCTTGGCCGCGTCCTAAGCTAATCCAACCTTGGTCCCGACTTCTCGCAATCTCTGACCGTCATTAGGCATCCTTTATAGCAAAAAGCACTTAGGTATTAATACCAAACTAACACTTTATCTACGAGATTTGACAACTTCCCCTATAAATTGGACATCCCGAAATTTTAGCCAAATCATTATCAACAATACACAAACATAATAAAAACATCAATATTCAATTCCAAATGCATTCTAACACTAATAATTCCTTTCTACACAATTGGCAATATTCATATATATATTCAATTCAGCTTCCTTATATCGAACTAATATCAACAATGCATGTTCGAAATAACAATCCAAAACCTTTCAAACTGCGATTCAAGAACATTTCCAACAATCGCCACAATATTTCAAACAAGCCAATCAATACCCAACCTTACCCGAAATCATTCCAATCCCGCAAAGAACATCTTACACAATTCTTTCTTATAAATTCATAAACTATGTCAGCAATCACCCGTTAACAACTTCATTTTTCATAAATTCAAGAAACGTATTAATTATCATTATCGTCCAATTAAATAGCACAATTATAACCCGACTTGGATCATTAAAGCCATTTTACATCATAGAATTCACAACACAAGCGACAACCAAAATACTAAATAGCATTAGTCCACATGCTTACACCAAATCAGCCCATTTGACTGACATACAATAACGCGCCTTTATTTTTTATTTTTGCATTACAACAACACCCAAACAAGCTAAATAAAATTTAAATTTAAATTACCCCCTGCACAACACACTACACAGGCCCAAAAACCCAAATATCCCAGGGCCCCAAACCAAACACCCCCTTTTTAATTCTTTTAATTTTTTCTCAGGGCCCAACTCCCAAATCGTCCGTAAAACATGTAGGAAGATTAAACCTCACATTTTCCATTGGATTCCTTCATGGCTAGGCCCCCCAATGGAAAACGGATGCTTTTCTTGCTCCAAAAACCCTTCCCTTTGATGAGGGCCTTCCAAATTTATATGAAAGCTTGGAAAAAAACAATTTCTCCCCCACCTTTTAAAGGGGTGGGTTGGCCCGACCCCTCACCTTCGTTTTTTTCCTTCTCTTTTCTTTTTTTTTATTTCTTGGGAAAATTTGGGAAAAGAAATAGTGAAGATGACTTTAATAAGTCATCTTATGCCATTTTATGCTTAATACATGTGGCCTATGGCCCCGTATCACAAAACGAACCCCCGTGGGCCCTTTTTTTTTATGAAAAAAAAACTTCCAAAAATTGCTTTTGACCCAAATTTTTATGAAATTTCTAACTTCCAAAATTTATTTTTTTGGGCCCTATTTCATGAATTATAAATTTTTCCTAATTCCACCCAACCCCAAAATTTTCCCCTTTAAAATTTCCATCCCCAAAAACCAAATGACTTATATTTCAAAAGTCGGAAAAATAGCCTTCTCTTAAGTTCGCAAGACTTAAAAATATTCCGACGTACCAAAAGGGGATAAACTATGTAGTTGGGAAATTTAATATAATTGGAAATGTTGTCGAAATATGTGAAAAGGTAATGTTAGAATGCTTTTGAATTGATTATTTATGTTATTAGTATGGTTGTTGGGGTTTTTTGTTGAGGATTTTGGCCGGGGTTGAATTTTTGGGGTTGTTGTACTTTAGGAAAAAACGCCCAAAATTTCGAGGGTTTAAAATTTCTAGTTTTAAAATTGGCGTTTCAAGTATCTATAGCTAATGTTTGGTATATAACGATGTTGTTGTAGATCGTGGGCCCAAAACTTGAGTTCGGATTAAACTTGGGGCGCGGACGAGGTATGTAAAGCCCCTTTCTTCTTTTTGGGATGTCCCAGTGGGGAAAAGGGGTAAGACCCCGTGCCTGGTAACTCCACTCTTTCGTCGGGGGGTTTTACGGCCCCCTTTTCCCTTTTTTTCTCCGGGACTCTTAAATGGGGGAAGAACCATTCTATATGTCTTTTGTATGATTGGGTTCGATGTTCATAAAAAAATTTTTTTCCCAAAAAAATTTATGTCTAATAATGCATTTTTAACTTTCGTAGGCGAGCCGGATCGCCTCATTTGTTGAAAAAGGTTCCGTAAAACGTATGATGACTCCAAAATTTTCCCCTTGGCGGGCTCGGATTGGGTTGACGTAGTCCTTTGGGGCCAAAGGCTTTTATTTTTTAGGTTCCCAAAGGCTTTTTTAAAGAACTTAATATGTTTTTTCGTCCCCAAATTTAAAAAATGATTACTTTTCTTTTTGGAAATCGAAATAAGGATTCTTATGCATATGATTAAAAACCCTTAGCTATGATTTCTAAAGTTCTATTTGATATTTTCTCAGTGACATTCGGAAGAAACGGTTTTACTATTGTCTTGGCTTATAAATGATTTTTTTGTTTTGATTATTCGATTGGGACTTTGTAAATGTTTTCTTAAAATTGTCTTCCCCGACTACCCCCTCGTGCCCTTTTTTTCTTCCTTTGGCGGGGTCCGGGGTATGTCTCGTCGCCTTTATCTTTATATTGGAAAATATGATGAGTTTTTGAAGTAAATTGGTTTTTTTAACATGTGTGTTACGAAATATGATGTGATACGGAATTTTGATATGTCACCCCTTAATCCGATAGGGGGTGATCGACACCCACCCCAAAGGCAAGGAAAACCCTGGGAAAACCTGTACCTGTAATCGTCGGGCCCTTTAAAAAAACAATTTCGTAATGAAGGTTTTCGGAAAACAAACAAACTTTACACTTTTGGGAAACAAATAAAATTTCCCAACATGTAAAACTTATAATACAATGCGTAACCGGTTCAAAAACATAGCTTATATTGAAAATCTTTGAAACCCCACCATGCCGAAGTCTGGCCGGTGAAAATATCATAATAATGATTGGCACTTTTGGAGAAAATGGAGCTTGGAAAACCCCTTTTGGGAAAATCTTCCCCCAATATCTTGGATTTCCCCGGTTTTACTGCGCGACATGGAAACCCCCAGAAGAAAGGGGCGGAGGAAAATGTGCGGAAAAAAAAGTAAAGCATGGAAACCCTTAAAAAAAGGAAAATAAGGGAAAAAATCTGAAAAGAGACATAATCATCGAAATATAGACTTGACTTTAAAACATATTTGTACATATACCCTTCATATAAAAATGTCCGGTACACAGGGGACTCGGTGGGTAAAATCATATCATTATCATATCTGTATCTCGAACAAAATCGGGTTTCCGGCCCTCT
>NC_081344.1:42919028-42927783 GCF_029784015.1 Lycium ferocissimum | reverse complement strand
TTTTATTATACTAAATAAACCGAAATACGGTAAGAACGGTATTTGTGAAGCTATAGTCAAATTTTATCCAAAAATTAATGATAAAAGTAGGCAGTGAGCGAAGATGGTTAAACTTTATGGATACTATTTCAATTTATAATTTAACATTCGAACATATAAAAGGAAAAGATAGAAAATTAGTTATAACTACATAATAAGAAGATATTTGGGAGAGAGGAAGTCTTAGAAGTAGGATTGTTAAAAATTTATATAAAAACAACTAGACTTTTAAATAATGATCTTGCATCTATTAACCTAAAGGCATAAAGTTTACTTGTTGTTCTAAATTTGTCTAAGATAGTCTTGATTCTAAATATAAAGTCGTTGGTAAAATGAACTTCCCAAAGGAGATTATTTCGAAAACTTAATATTGTTGTATTATGATTTAATTAACTTCTCTATAAGCTATCAGTCTAAATAGTTAATGTGTTCGGTAAGGAACTTTCTTGAGCTTCTAAGGTTTTACTAGTCTTTTTCTAGTAATATAGATCATGCGATGGTGAAAACTTATATGTTTAGCAAAACGGTGTTGTCTCATTAACTCTTGTCTAATAGTAGATACGAATGCTTTTCTTACAACTAGCGGAAAAAGGTCTTCTCATATAATTTTGGATAAGTCTAAGGTTCCAAAAATCTTCTCGATACCAATATTAAAGGGGGTAGTAGATTTTTCAATAAGTTCGAAGGACAATGCGGGAAATGTACTAGAAAGAAGAGGGTTTTAGATTAGCGAGAGGAAATAAATAGAAAATATAAAAGCGAAATCGGGGAGAAAAGTCTTGTAGAAGAGCATATTATTCTATAAAGAAGGAGGTAATAAAGGAAAAATATTAAATATAAACGACTCGTGATGTAACAAAGATGGAATTGATAATAGACGTGCTGGAAAGGAATAGTAGTAGCGGACTATATAAAAACATAATTTTTATGGTTTTTGTCCAAATGCACGAATTTTGTTATAGGTTCACTCTAATTATCTCATCTAGTATTCTTATTATATTATCTAAATCTTTTTGGTTTTTATTACCTATCTTTTCTATCCCCGTTTTAAAATTATATAATTATACAATTTCTATATCTATTAAAGTATAATTTTTTTCTATTACATTACGTCGTCAAATAGTGGATTAGTTCTTCTAGAATTAAATTCTTTATTTCTCATTTGCTTTACGGCATAAATAGACGGTTTCATATTACAATCCTTACAACATGATTATTTTTTTTTTTTATTGTACAATTATATCCGATTCTGGTTTCGGTTTTATGAGCTCGTGCATCAGTGTATGAGTAATATTTTTAGAAAAATTACAACATCTCTTGTAATCATGCAACTTCCATTGTTATGTAACATAAAAAGTCTAACCCGATGACGAAGTCTATATTTATATTCAAGTCTCTTACCCATATTTTATCCATTTTATAATGGACATACTACAAGAACAAGTGTTGATAAAGCTAATGTATGCCTTATGAACATAATGTTTATATATATTATGAGTTCCATCCATTTGCATGTAAAAAAATGATGGTTTGTCTAGAACTTTATTAAATTTGGTCTTTGACTTTTATTTATTATACATTTAGTACATCCCAATCTACTAATGCTAATGTTTCTATTTCATAGTCATATCTATTTTAAATTTTTCAATAGTATTTTTATAGTTCCTAATTTTTATCTTCATTACATACTAGGGCTCCATGGTCTTCTATACTCATTAGTTAAAGAGACTCTTGGAAAGATTGTTCTTAGCGGTTGTATATTAGATAGATGTATTTCTTCATCTTCGCTATTTGCTTCTTTTTCTTTTCCTTTTTCTAATTTACATAACCTGGTTTCTAATTTGTTTATTCTGGTTTCTAATATCATTATTCTTATACTCATAGTAGGGTCTTCTATTTTTTTATGTCTTTCTTCTTTATGGATTTTTGTCTTAAATTCTTTTTCTATACACATGATACATCCTTCTATAAAACAACACTTTACATTTTGCTCTTTTTTATCTCTACTAGGAAACCAGCAAAGAGAAACATGCATTACTATCTAAACCTTTATTTCTTTGAAGTCGTGATTACAACCCCGATATATTGCTAAATTATCCATTTGAATTGGTTCTAGGTCTAGTTTTTCTAATCCTATCTCATTGATTAATTCCCGCTTTCCGAGTCTGATGAGTCCAAAACTATAAGTCACTTTGTTAGACAAGCTAGAAAACCGATAATTGGGGATATAGAGTAGAACATATACGCAAGAAAAACGACGATAAAATATTAGAAGATATACAAGGCGTAGTGATGAAGAAATAGAAATAATAAGCCAAAGAATTAATGGAATCTAGTGCACTCTTCTAGTCCATTTCAAAGAATAAAAGAACAATATACAGACATGAGCACGTATAGGTACCTAGAAGAAGATTTTTAGATCGAGCGGGAGAACCAATAGAAAATATAAAACCATCGTTAAAACTCTTGGAACAAGCAAGATTTCGTTAGGAACAAATAAATCTCAAAAAAGAAAAAGTTAAAATAACTAGAAAAGCACAAGAATATACCCAGAAAAGAAATATAGAGCATTAAAAGATCATAGTATTATAAAGTGTAATTTCAGTAACGGAGACCATATATTACATAGTGAAGACAAACAGTTGAACACATTAGTAGATTTAGTCATAAATTTTAGTGAAAAAATACAAGAAAATAATAAAAAACACTAATAGAATATTAGAGGTAGTAGAAGCATCTGAGACTAAGCAAAAGAAAACTTTCGAAAAAGTAGAACAAAATCTCGATTACTTAAAAACACAAGAATTAGAATTAGAAAGAAAGTCAGGACTCTAGTTAACAAATTTAATCTCGAAAAATTACCTACAAAGACGGAAATAGAAAAATTAGTTAAAGCTATTACAGAAAAACCAAAAGAGATAGAACTAAAGACAACCCAAATAGTCTCTAAAATAACACAACGAGATACAAGTTTTAACTAGTGATATTAAGGAATTAAAAAAGACAAGAGAAGAACTAAAAGAAATCACTCTTTCATGAGTAAACCGACCTTAGCTCAACACGAAGCCTCAAAATTAATAGAAAAGTCTATACCTTTTACCCATGTAGACTATAAAGATTATATACCTAACGCTAAATCAGATCAAATAACACTACAACAAAATATTACGATAATTTCATTAATCTTAGAAATAATAAAGAAAATCGAAATAATAGTGCCAAAGTTAGAAGTAATAAGTGAGCGCGTTCTATTGTTAAGTGAACAAAAAGAGAAAAATAAAGAGCCCGCTAAAGAAGTGGAAGAATTAATAGACCAATTAAAAAAGGTAGAAATAACACCTCAAAAAGAAAAAGTCAAAATAACTAGAAAAGCACAAAATGGACTTTCTTCCAATTAGATCAAGAAACGAAGGAGAAACGAAAGGCAAGTAAGACCAAGAGTAAGTTTTTCGGAAAATAGAATAGTAATAATTTTTATCAAGAATTTTAAGTAGAAGAACACCGTAAAAACAACCAACAGCTAAGTAGGGTAATAGATGTGGACGAGACATACAGATTTTTCAACAAAATAAATTAAAACTATTAAATCCAAAGACTTTATACAACATAGGACAAGCTTTAAAGAACAACACGGTTGTATAGACATTATAGAGAAGATAATTATCACCATAGGAACTAAAGTTACTATTATAAATCTAATAAATCCGCTTTAAGACAAATAAAAAATACCGGAAGGACGCTAATGCATATGGGATTAATAGTAATAGGATTAAAAGGATTAACTAGAAAAAAATTTAGGAACTAAAGTCTTAATAGTAATTTACGATGATAGATGGTCGTATTAAATAAGAAGTCAATAATCGGAATAACGAAGTAGATATGACAAATAATAATGGAGGAATTTTTTTATATTAGTCCGACTTTATAATGAATTTAGCAGCATTCGGAAAACATATAAAAATAGGAATACACTAAAGGATACGAAGAAATGTGTAATGGTAATAATTTACTAATGCGTAGGATTTTTTAGGAAAAATGACAAATAATAGTAATACTAAGTTTAAAATTAAAGTAGAAGATGTTGTAGAATTAATGGGAAATAGAGGAATAAATTTAATTAAACCTATAAAAATAAATCCTGAAGAATACGCAGGGTTAGAATGGAAATTAGAAGACTTTAGCGTTTCCACTAATTGTACAATAATAAAAATAATCATTTAAAAATTTTTTTAATATGAAACTAAATTTTACTATGCTTTTAACGCTCTAATTTGATTAAAGCATTTCTTTGTAGTATTACTAATCCACTATTTGGATCTTCTCCGTAATTAAAGTATGTATTTTATTGGTAAAATTGTATGGATTTGCTCCCATGGATACTAGGTATTGGAATTCCATTGGAAAATCCTCCTTATATGCTTCCAATAGAGCTTTAGCTGATTCTCCTAAAAATGTCTCTCTTTTTTTTTTAACAGTAAAAATGAACAAAGACTTTTTGAACAGTAATTTTTTTTTTAATGGTTTTTGTCCAGTCACGAATTTTGTTATACCGTTCATCTCTTTCTCTTAACCTTTGTTCTTAATAGCAGTCTTCTTTAACCACACACATATATATATATATATATTTGACCGGGGGTGAGGATGTGGCCTAGTTGTGAGCTCGTGGTCCGAGGTTTGTTCTGGAACGAGTGGTACATGGACACCATGGGTCCTCTGTAGGTCATGACTATTGGGAAAAGACACCAATTAGCATGTATGTACAGTTCGAGTGATTTGCCAGTGTATTGCATTGCACATCATTACATTTTATTCTGCATTATTATATACTCGTTTGGTTCTGATTTTGGTATGGATGTTGAATGCTTATTGTAATATAAATAGGACCATTGACTGAGTTAAATTGTGGATTAATGACTCTGCCTAGGGACGGAACTTGGACTTGTGATTATCAGGTGAGATTATTGGGACTTGACAGACTGGTGGGGTAGAAGCTTCATCTTGGGCTATAACTCTGTTATGGGATATTCTGTGACTTGAATTTGAGTATTAAGTGCCTAACTGTTTATCTTGTTGATTTTATGCTTATATACGTGAACTAATCTTAGTCGGCCATAATCTTTACCGGTACATAGTATTTGTACTTGATACTACCTTCCGCACCCTTTTTGAGTACGATTGTGTTTCGTAGATTTCATCTGCACCACATCTCTAGCTTGAAGCTAGTTTGCTCGATCAGATCCGGGTGAGCTTCCACCCATTCTCTCTCTCTCTTTCCAAATGTCTACTTTAAATTCCAGACATTATTTGTTATTATATTTGAGATATACTTCATTCTTTAGACATTGTTGGTTAGAGTCCTTGTACGATGACTTTCAGATTTTGGAGGTGCAACAGTTAAGATTTCCGCAGTTATATTATTTATTATTTACGAATGTGTCAGACTATTTATTCATTCACTTATTTATTGATTGTTAGAGTATAAATGATTAAAGAAGTTGAAATTGGTTAGTGATTAATGGGTTAACGGGTAAGGGTTCACCTACTAATGATAATCACGATCGGTAATTTAGGTCGTGACAGAAGCCCAAATGGATTTGTGGAGCATCCTGGGGAATTCAAGACTTATGCCGAATGGACGCACCAAAGCTTTAGCTCTTGCCGTTTGCTTTCTGGAAACCACGGTTTTTTCCAAAGATTGGTTCTTAGCCATACACACCCGAGTCATTTCGGTCACCCATGCCATCTTCTACCAAGATAACCCAAGAAGAAAAAAACAAATACTTTGACATAAACCCAATCATCCTAGCCGATTTATACCGAGCCTTGAGCCTCTACCGAAACCATTACAAATACTTCTAAGGTTGTAACTTACTCCTTCAATGGTGGATCCTCAAGCATATGATCAAAGTTAGGGGTGAACAACACTTAAGTAAGCTAGCTGAAAGGGATGGTCTTTGGGATTTTTGCCCGAACCTTGGAGAATAAAACAGACAAAGTTGGACAATCACCTTCTCCAGGTTGAAAGAGGAAAGCCTTCAATGGATGTTCCACAACTTCGTGTCCGATAAAGTTGTGGTTAAGGGTAAAAAGTGTCCATTCTTACCGCTTATAGGGATCCGAGGATTTGCCCTTACGCGCTAAGCGGTCTTGAGACAATTGGGAGGATTCAAGTCGTGGGCCTCGCATCGGAGGCATGGAGATTTTATCATTGACTATGACATCGATAGACTGCCGAGGGCTTTAGATTGCATACGAGAATGGAAGGGTCGCATGATTTGGGGTCCCTATACCTTAGCTGAAGATAGGTTTCATCTGGGTTGTGTTGTGGAGTATAAAGATTGGTTGAGGGCTAACTTACAAGGTACACTTTCTCCTAGACCTATTCTCTATAGTTGTGTGCAAGATAAGGATTCGCAAGCCGAGATTCGAGCCCGTTTGGTTCAGAGAAGATCTGATGACAGAGATGCCAAGTGTTTAAAGAAGATTGAACACGACAAAGTCGTCATTGTTATACCTCGTATTTTATACGCTGAGTTTCACCGTAAGATAGTCGACGTGAAGTTAGTAAGTGAAGTTGTTGTCAAGGTTATAAGAGATTCTACATGATTATTCCACATATGCGGGAGTTTAAGTTATGTACTACAAGTATCGGGAAGATTAGAGGCGGAATGAACCAAAGAAACTTAGTATGACAGCTGAGAAACTCGACGGTTGCAAGTCGACAGACCGTCGACTGGTCGACGGATTATCAACATGCACCGTCGAACAGCTCTCTGAGAATCAGAGGCTGCCTCCATTCAATGGTTGTGAGTCGACGGATCGTCGACTGGTGGACGGACCGTTAACCTTGCCGTCAAATTTCAGGTCGTGGGAATTTTCTCTCTCCTATAAATTAAAATGGCCATGACTTGGGGTCATTATTTACACCAAAATCATAATTCTCTAGACTCTTCAAGCTCTCTCTACCCTTTCTACCTATTCATACACATCCTAAGCTAAATCAAGTGAGAATCAAGCTTTAAAAACCCTAAGCTAGCTCATAGATGATGATGCTCTTTGCTTTTAGTTAAAGTTGTGATCGTTTTGGTTGCAAACAAGGTTGGGTGAGTTAGGGTTCTTCAAGATTAAGGTATGTTCTCTCTTTATTTCTTATATTATATTGAGTTGATTTGGAGATTAGTAAGTCATAAAGGTGAAGGAAATTGTGGTAGGAAAAGTTATGAGACATTGTGTTGTAGTTGTTGATTGTGAATGGAATTTGGAAGGAAGTTTTGGATTGTTTTAGGTGTAAATTGTATATAATTTCTTAAATATGGAATTGTTGACATTGTTGTTGGTATTGTGGATGTTGTTATTGTTGTTGGGAGTTGTTTTGGAATTTGGTGGAAGTCGATAAATAGGGGAAGTGCTGCCCAAATTCCGCAAGCCTATTAGTTACTCTAGTTTGAACTTATGAGTGTTTCCAAGACTTAACCTTAGTATGAATC
This sequence comes from Lycium ferocissimum, assembly GCF_029784015.1. Taxonomy (NCBI): domain Eukaryota; kingdom Viridiplantae; phylum Streptophyta; class Magnoliopsida; order Solanales; family Solanaceae; genus Lycium; species Lycium ferocissimum. The sequence continues at coordinate 42,920,257 of NC_081344.1, read as the reverse complement.
CTCTTGAATGTAGACTTGCGAGCTTGGGAGGAGAACGTTCAGCAGTTAAGAAGACGTACAGGTATGTTAAGTCTATCCCTTTCTTTCTTATGGCATGATCTTAATGATACAAATCCACACAAATGCTATCCATAATGTCCCGATTCCTAGAAATACTAAAAGCTCATGGTTCTTGACGTTCTTATGATACTGTTGACATTTGTCTCATGACTATTGATCTTTATCATATGATTATTGATTTTATTCATTGATGTTAATCTCATCTTATGGTTATTGTTCCTTCAAGGTGAGATATGCCCATGATGATAGTTGCATAATGACATATCAGAGGTTTACCGACCTTACGTTACTCCGATAGAGTGGTAACGTTTTATTTGGGCTCTCATGCATGTTTTATGTGACATGAAATGGCTTTTCACACGGGAGTCACGCAGAAGTCAGCCGGCATGGCACGTAGATGTGTGCTACCACCGAAAGGGGTACGTTATGATGTTATCCCGATGCACAGGATGCCCCGGACACGACATATGATATGGACTGCCGTGTCGTCTCTCGCAATACTGAATACCTATATTACATATGTATGTATGAAAATATTTTTTCAAAAGCTATACGCATGACATCCGCCTTAAGAGGCATTTAATGTATTGTGTTATCTCTTATCTGGCGTTCATTCATATCTTTATTATGTTGTTATTCATGCCTTACATACTTAGTACATTATTCGTAATGACGTCCTTTTGTTTGTGGACGCTGCGTTCATGCCCGGAGGTAGACACGGAGATGGACCAGACCCCTAGGCTACTTCATCAGCGTTTGCACAGGAGCGCTTCATTTGTTTCGGAGCTGCGGTTTAGTTGGTATTATTCTTTTCTGTACATATATGGGCATGGCGGGTCCTGTCCCGTCTTTATGATATCATGTACTCCATGTAGAGGCTCGTAGACAGGTTTATATAGTTAGATGTTTTGTAACATCATCGGTTCATATGTTTGTATATCATTTTTGGCAGCCTTGTCAGCTTGTATATTTAGGCATAATTGATGATGTTTGCATAGATGCGCATGTGTTTATTGAACTCGTGTCTCTTAAAGTTATGATAATTATGAGTTATCTATTGTGGTCCACCTAGATATGATTAAGAGAAGTATGTTAAGAGGGGCTCGGTAGGTTAGCTCCGGGTACCCGTCATGGCCCTCCGGTTGGGTCGTGATAGTCGTAAGTGCGAC
>NC_081344.1:42854836-42918928 GCF_029784015.1 Lycium ferocissimum | reverse complement strand
AGATAGCATGATGAGTCGTGCTCGATAGTCAGCTCCGGGTACCTATCATGGCCCACTAGTTGGGTCGTGACACTCGGGAAAAATAAGTAATAAGAAAATAGAGTACAACAATGCATAAAGGAACCAGTCCTGAAAATCATGTGAAACCGATGTAAAAATAGTTATTCAACTTGTGTGTCTCAATAAGAATTATCATCACCGATTACAAGGTTTCTTGTCGAGGTACTGTCATGAGCCGTGACGGGAGTCTGACCTCTAGCGACCAAACACCCCTAAATACTTATCTGAGACAAACTGAATATCAAAGGCCCATAAATGGCACAAACTAATCTCATAAAAGGGAAACATCAGAACTCTGTACAATCGGCATATATATACACAACATGCGGAAGAAACCGGTGCAAGCCGGCCTAGGCCTACATATACCGACACAAAAGAATAGAAGCCGACAAGGCTACATCATCTGACTACTACATATAACCGTCTACTGACCTCTACTGGAATGAAAGCAGTAGAAAGAATGGGACAGGGCCCCGTCATACCCAAATGCATACACATCTCAAAAGGGGCATACCAAAACTGACCACTGTAGCTCCGGATCGAATGGAGCGTACTAACCACTGCTAAATCTAGAGGTCCCACCGAGCTGGACCACATGCGTCCTCTCTGTACTCCGTGGGCATGACGCGACCCCGAGCAACGGGAGTCGGTACGAATAATGTACCGATTATGTACGGCATAAGAACAACATATACATAAATATACATGAATCATGGATAAAATCGAACTCATAACCGAAATGATAGATTCATGCATGTACTTGTATGAACTAGTATCTGCCTAAATCTGCATAAATCTGCGTAACTGATAATGACTCTATGGGCACATAATATGCATGCTCATACCTACCAATGATGACCGTGCATCTATATGAGTACGTATATAACGCCTGATGTATGTGCGTATGTAATTCCTGTAAGCCTCTATGGCATCTCGTCATATCATATTGGCTCCTCTGTGGCCATAATCAATATCATCATCATAGTAGTAATGCGTATATAATGCCTATATCTCTTCTCATACTTTGCATATGTCTAATATTCGCGTGTATAACGCCTGATATATATGTGTATATAACGCCTTCTAGTCACGGGTCAATATACATAATATATAATACATGTAATGCATAAATAAAGCGTATATATACGGGGCTACATAAGGGCGGACCCATGAACGAAGGATCACTCATAAATGGGGTACATGAATATCAAAGACTGAAGTACTCCTAATACCTCTAAGAGTAGAGTAATATGAAATCTCGCTTACTCGCTTGTTGGATCATATCATAGGATCATGCCAAAAGAAGAAAAGGTTAGTCTTATCATACCTTGAAGTATACTCAATCACCCAACTTCTACCTCTTGAACTTGCAAGTCTACAATTAAGATAACATAGGGCGTAATTAGGCTATTTACTTCGCTCACTAGCCATCCACAAATGCGCATAAAGCTCAACGAACTATAGACAATAATTTCCTTGTAATCTTACAACTCTCCAACTTCTCATTCGATCCCACATCAACTACAGTACTCACATCAACAATGACAACACACACACACACACACACACACACACACACACACACACACACACACACATATATATATATATATATATATATATATATATCAAAATATACGTAAACCCGTTTCCAATCATCTCCTAAAATAACCCTATATCACTACATTGCCCTTCATCAACTTAACACTTCTACAATTACCTTCTCTTCACTTAACATCACTAAACTCTTGATAACCAACTTAAATATCAAGGTAGAAATCATTTACATGCCTTGAGGGGTCAAGAATCTCAAGAATCACTTCAACTTCAACTTCAACTCCCTAAACTCCACAACTTGAAGAAAACCTAGAAGCAACCTTCTTCTTCACCATCTCGGGTTTACGGGATTCGAGTCTTAGCAAATCTTCACTAATATGATGGAAAATATTGGGAGAGAATATATTAGGGTTTTCTGATTTTTGGAAGGAGGAAAATATCAAATAGGATCGTGGACCACCTATTTATACTTGGAAGACAAAAAGGCTAGAGCGGTCCGGTTCGAAGAGCGGGTCGGCCGCTAGTCGACGTGTCGACGATCAGTCGAATTGCCCGTCGACCTACGCCTGCAAATGCATAGCTGCGGGATCCCATCGACGCCACATGTCGATGGTCCGTCGAACATGTCAACGACCCTACGACGATGACTGGTGTCCTGCAGGTTTTTTTGATTCAGTTCCGATCGCGTCGACTTGATTCACTCAACTTTTAACTCTATAGATTGCCAGAAATATCTGCTGGTACCCTTGTACATGGGGTAAGACATTTTCTACCTCCAAACTCGGGCTCGGGTCTCTATTCCAAGGGCATACCCGACTAGGAAACCATAGGTTCGACCACTACGAACACGAGGGGTGTAACACTCTTTCCCCCTTAGGAACATTCGTCCTCGAATGTTCGAACAATCCCGGGTTATAAAATTTTGGCAGAGTTTCCCCTGTACTTATACCAATCCACCCTGCATGCAACAACCCAAAATAATGCTACAGAGGGCCACATACTATAACAAACAATGCCATGGCCTCACACGACCAATCACAACAACTGAAATGAAATAATACCTAGGGGCGATAATGCCTCAGACTGAACCTTCCGTACTGCTGGGAACAAATGCGGGTACTCTGTCTTCATTGCCTCTTCCGCTTCCCAAGTCACTTCCTTAAGATTCTTACTCCTCCGCAAGACTTTAACCGAAGCTACATCCTTGGTTCGTAACCGACAGACCTCTCTGTCCAATATAGCCACTGGAACTTCCTTGTATGATAACCGCTTCTGGTCCACCGGATGTCATTCATCGGTATCACTCTTGAAGGATCTCGATACACTTATGAAGCATTGATACATGAAATCTTTTGGATGTACCGATTCTAACTCGAAGGCAATTCTAGTTCATATGCCACTGTACCCACTATACGAATGATCTTATATGGCCCAATATATCGAGGGCTCAACTTACCCTTCTTACCAAACCTCATCACTCCCTTCATAGGCGAAACTTTCAGAAACACCCAGTCGCCTATCTTGAACTCTAGTTTACGTCGCCGATTATCCGCATAGGATTTCCGTCGGCTCTGAGCTGTTAGCAACCTCTCTCTAATCACTTTCACCTTATGAACTGCTTGCTGAATTAAGTCCGGGCCTAGTAACTGATTCTCCCCGACATCGAACCATCCTATAGGCGATCTGTATCTCCGCCCATATAAGGCCTCATAAGGAGCCATCTGAATACTGGAATGATAAATGTTGTTGTACGCAAACTCAATAAGAGGCAAGTATTCATCCCAACGGCCTTGGAAGTCAAGTACACAAGCCCTAAGCATATTCTCAAGGATCTGTATAGTACGCTCAGCTTGTCCATTTTTCTGGGGGTGAAACGCCGTACTAAGACTCACCTGAGTCCCCAATCCCTGCTGAAAAGACTTTCAGAATTTAGCAGTGAACTGTGCTCCCCTATCTGAAATAATGGCTGAAGCAACACCATGGAGTCGTACAATCTGCGTAAGATAAAGCTTTGCATAATCCTCGGCTGCATAAGTAGTTCTGACAGGCAGAAAAGGAGCTGACTTTGTGAGTCTATCAACTATGACCCATATCGAATCACACTTCCGCTGAGTACGGGGCAATCCCGGAATGAAGTCCATATTAATTACCTCCCATTTCCATGTCGGAATCTCCATAGCCTGCAATAGACCTCCAGGCTTCTGGTGCTTTATTTTGACCTCGTTGACAATTTGAACACCGAGCGACAATTCTCGCTATATCTCTTTTTCATACCATCCCACCAATAAACTTCCTTGAGATCATGGTACATCTTTGTCGAGCTCGGATGAATAGAATAGCGGGAGTAATGTGCCTCCCCCATAACCTGCTGACGGAGTCCTGCAACACTAGGGACACACAATCTACCTCGATATCTGAGTACTCCATCACCTGTGATCACAAAGGGTGTCTTTTCTTTCTGATGGGTTGTATCTCGGTAAAGAACTAGAACAGGATCCTCAGACTGATGCTCCTTTATCTCAACTACCAAGGATGATACCGCCGTGTCTTGAACAGTAACTCCTGCATCACCCAAATCTAGCAATCGAACTCCGAGGCTAGCCAATCGATGAACCTCACGGACCATTTCTCTTCTCTCTGGCGATACGTGAGACAAGCTACCCATAGATTTATGACTAAGGGCATCGGCTACTACATTAGCCTTCCCGGGATGATACAGAATATCCACATCATAATCTTTTAACCTCTCCAACCATCGCCTCTGACGCAAGTTCAAATCCTTCTGCGTAAAGATATACTGGAGACTCTTATGATCAGTATAGATATCAACATGGACACCGTTTAAGTAGTGCCTCTATATCTTTAAGGCATGAATCACTGCTACTAACTCAAGATCATGGGTTGGATAATTCTTCTCGTGCTTCTTCAACTGTCTGGAAGCATAAGCGATAATCTTACCATGCTGCATCAATACACAGCCCAATCCCACACCTGAAGCATCACAATATACCACATAGCCATATGCTCCCTCTGGAAGAGTCAAAACTGGTGCTGAAGTTAGCTTGTCTTTCAATGTACGAAAACTACGCTCACAAGCATTGTCATCCATTGGAACTTGGTCGATTTACGAGTCAATTTGGTCAATGGGGTGAAGAGAGAATCATCTACAAACCTTCTATAATAACCTACCAAGCCCAAGAAACTACGTCTCTGGTTGGCAAGTGCGAGGGGTCTTGCCAATTCTTCACGACCAATCTTACGGACATCCACTCTAGCGCCTTCCTCTGAAATAATGTAACCCAGAAAAGCCGCAGAGTTCAACTAGAACTCACACTTAGAAAACTTGGTATACCACTCTTTACCTCGAAGAATTCCAAGCACTCTCCGCAGGTGTTCTGCATGATCGGCCTCTGACAGCGAATAACCAGAATATCATCTATGACCACAATCACGAACAAATCTAGAAAGGGCCTGAATATACGATTCATCAAATTCATGAATACAGCCGAGTCATTAGTTAGCCTGAACGACATAACACGAAGCTCATAGTGGCCATATCTAGTTCGGAATGCCGTCTTCGGAATGTCCTCTTCCTTGACTCTGACCTGGTGATATCCTGACCTCAAGTCTATCTTCGAGAAATATTTAGCGCCTTGCAGCTGATCGAACAAATCATCGATCCTCGGGAGCGGATACTTATTCTTTACAGTCACTTTATTCAATTGCCTATAGTCAATACACATTCACAAAGAGCCATCATTCTTTCTCACAAATTGTCACGACCCAACCCCGTAGGCCGTGACTAGTGCCCGAGCTGGGCACCCATACGAACCCGCTAAGCATAACCAGCGTACAAACAGATTATACATATACAGAAGTCAGACATCAGATCATAGCTGGCATAACCAGCTCTTATACATACAGAAAAGTGATACGTCGCCCCAAAATTGTCACAAATATATATACATATTGCTGACATAACTTTCAGCAGATAATATCACACATAAGCCAGTAAGGCTATCATAGTATAGGGGGACGTCCAAATCACAAATCATACAGACACAACTGAACAGTGATTACCCACAACCCACGCACATATGTCTACAGACCTCTAAGAGTAATAACAGAATCATATGACGGGACAGGGCCCCGCCGTACCCATAAATAGACATATACATATGCATCGGAAGAATCTGTACCAAAACATAGGCTCCAGAACAAGGGAGCGCTCCAAGATAGCTGAGTGGAAATCCTAAGCTGGCGGATCACCACAATGGGTATCTGTACCTGCGGGCATGAAACGCAGCCCCCGAAGAAAGGGGGTCAGTACGAAATATGTACTGAGTATGCAAAGCATGAAATATAGTAAATAGGATCATAATCAGAACAAGAAGTACAGAAAAGTAAGTGCAAATCCAGAATACCAAAATACTTACTTATCAAAACACAAATCATGCATGGGGCTCTTAGAATATGGTCGCCCTCCCGTCATTGGCGCCATAACACATCATACTCCGGAAGGTTTCAAATCTCCGTAACCCGACATATCACATAACACATCATAACGCCATAACACATCATAACACCAAATATACACGGAACCCGGCCCTCTAGTGAGGGCTCGGCGAACCGGACACATCATACTCCGGAATATAACATAGTGCGCACGATAACATAACCGGCCCGGGACTCGGCGAAGGATATAATAACCATATGCATGAGCAGAGTCGTGAGGAACCAAATGCAATTTAAAACATTTTCAAAAAACTTCATAGGATAGTCAAAACGAACTATCATTTAAAACCAAGAGAATAGTCAAATCAAGTTTCCCCCGAATGTCACTCGGGAACATATCAAATAGAACTTTAGAAATCGTAGATACGTATCAAAACCATATGAAGTAGATTATGGAAGTCAAGAACATAATCGTCATTACAGACTCGATAGGTAAGTAAGTAACCGACGCTCGAGGGTTAAGGCGATAGTCATGCTAAGTTATTTCAAAAGTCGTTAGATCTATACAAAGGAAAGTCGCGGGACCCACGGACGAGCGTCAACCCAATCCGAGCCCGCCTATGGAAGGTATAGTCATTATACGCTACAGAGCCTTCTACGAGCATATCGAGGCGATCCGGTTCTGTCTACGAAAGTTACGGCCCTTTTTCGACACAGAACCCTTTAGGAACAAAACTTTTTTTGCAAACTTTGAAATCCACTCATACCAAAAACATAAGGGCCATTATTCTAGTACATTACAAATGTCAACATTAAGAAGTGAATAAGAATCGTAGACATGCTCGGATCGCAAGAATAGAGTTACCCCGAGGCTCGTAGCACAGCCTACTTACAACTACGACATGCCAAAAGAAAGAAAGGTTAGGCTTTACATACCTCGTCCGCTTCTTAAGCTAATCTGAACTTAAGTCTCGGCTTCTCAAGATCTACAATAACATCATTTGGCACCAAACATTAGTCATAAGCACTTAGAAATCCAATTCTAAGCTAGCACCTCATTTACAGAAATTTGGGCAGCATTTCCCCTGTAAATTCAACAACCCCGAGAATTCAACTCGGCCAAATCTTCAACAACAATACCAACAATCATTCTAACAACATCAACAATTAATTCAAAACGCATTCTAACGTTAATAACTCTTTTCTACATAATTCGACGGCACTTCATTCACATTCAAATCACCACATACAATTAAGCCAACGCCAATGCTCATACATTCAAATACCAATTCGAAACCATTCAAACAAAACCCAAGAACATTTCAAACAATCCACACAATATTCAAACGGCCCAACCAATGAGCAATGCCACCCGAAACCTTCCAATCCCCATAGGGACAACAACGACACATTTCTTTCTTCCAAATTCATAAACTACATCAATAATCTGCATGTTAACAACATCATTCTCATAATTCAAGAAACTATATTAAAATCACATTATCTTCTCTAACAACCTACAAATGACTCCAACTTCAATTTGAATCACTAAACCTTCATTTTCATCCTAGAATCCACAACAACAACAACCAAACATGCTAAATAAAATTAATTCTTCACTCCTACACAACACCACATATACACGCCCACACACAACACACACGGCTACAACCTAACACCCATAATTTCATGAATTTCATTCATTTCCACATACTCCAACACGCACAAACCATTCATAACATATAAAAAGAAGATTAAACCTTACCTTTTTCCACTTAGTTCTTCACTTGGCTAGGATTGAGAATTGCAAGAACAAAGGATTTGCTTGCTCCAACAACCACTTCATGTTGTTTAGGACCCTCCAATTAGTTGAAAACCTAGAAGAAAATAATTTTTTGTGATCAATCTCCATGGCACCCATTAGGCCAGCCCTTGGCCGAATGTGCTTCTTTTTTTTTTTCCATGTTTCTTCATATTTCTAGAGTGAAAGTGATGAATTATGACTTGCTCCTCATCTAATATGTGCCCATATAATTCATCCATGTGCGCTATGGCCCACACATGGCTTGGATGAATTAAAATTTGCCAAGCCATGGGTGGGAACCACACCATGCCACACGGCCACCTTGGCCATTTTTCATGAATTGTCAAGTTTTCATAATTCACTTTTAACCCCAAATTTTCCTTAATATTCCATACCTACTAAAATCATAAGCAACTCATGCCTTAAAACAAAATCGAATGTCAAAAGTCTCAACCTCGTATCCCGGAATAGTCTTGCCCTTAACTATTCGTGGTTAGCTCGGAATGTCCCAACGTACAAAATACGGGATATAACATCCTCCCCCCCTTTAGAACATTCATCCTCGAATGTTAAACTAGTCTTATAGGGTCTTATAAGTATTTCGGGGGAGTTCCTTATACCGTTATCCCAAACAGTTCATTAGTCAACTACCATAACCAATTTCAGAATTTAGATTATCTGTAGACATAGGAAATAAGTAGGGATACGTATTCTTCATCTCTTCCCTGTTATTGTTCCGCCACATTACCTTAACGGAAGTTATGTTTTTAGTACTCGACCTTCTCACCTGACGATCCAATATGGATATAGGCTGTTCCTCGTAGGCTAATTCTTCTGCCACCTGGATGTCATCTATAGGACATACTCTGGAAGAATCACCTATGCATTCGTGAAGCATTGACATGTGGAAGGCTGGATGCACTGCTTCCAAATCAGACGGTAGATCTAATTCATAGGCAACCTTGCCTATCTTACGGACGACCTGGTAAGGTCCAATACGCCTCGGACTAAGCTTCCTCTTTTCTGCCGAATCTCATAACACCCTTCAAGGGTGACACTTCCAAAGATACCCAATCGTCGACCTGGAACTCTAGGTGTCGACGTTGACTATCTGCATATGACTTCGGTCGACTCTGAGCTGCTAATAACCGCTCCCGAATGAGTTTCACTCGGTCAACTACTTGCTGAATCATATCTGGCCCATTTAACTTAGTTTCGCCAACATCGAGCCAGCCAATCGGTGACCTGCACTTTCTGCCATACAAAGCCTCATACGGCTATCTGGATGCGAGAATAGTGGCTATTATTATAGGCAAACTCCATAAGCCGCAGATGATCATCCCAGCTGTTTTGAAATCAAGAACGCAGGCTCGCAACATATCCCTTAGCGTCAGGATAGTACGCTCGGTATGAGGGTGACATACTGCATCGAGATTCACTTGCGGTTCAACGGTCAACGTCGTTAGTCCTTACATCCTTGACACCATTTACCTTTACATTCTGAGTGCTCACTCAACATGACTTTGTTGCTAGTGGGTATAATGGTTATGTCCGTTAAACTATTCCTCCTGGTCCCTTCCCAGGACTACTTCCATCGATCCAAAATATGTATATACGAAATAGTTCTGCACCCTTCGCTATCCTAAACAGTATAACTACACTTATGGCAACTCATAATTCGAGTTCAAACTAAATCCTCGGGCTCTTGCCTCAACTTTTCCTTTAGCTTTCTGCCGCCACTATTTCTTTAACCTTTATTCCTCAATCTTACAATACAACCCAAAAGCATAGGCTACGGAAATTCTTACTCCCTTACAATTCTCTCATAACACAAGTATACGCGTCTTTGATTTCCTTGTATTGGCGATCGTTTCGAACTCTGACTCCAACCTAGTAAATTTCCTCTCCTGGAGCATAAGAACGCTATAATCCCTTTCGAGTCCAACGTGTTCTCCCCCCCTTTTAGGAGGTCCTAATACACCAATAATTTTTTTGATATCTACCGTCTTCGGCACTTATCTTTCGAGAGTTAGGAATCTCTTAACATCGTTGCACGGCCTAATCATTCTTTCCTTTACCTCTCGTTTCTCGTCGTGGTCACTATCCTTTCGTCCCACACATTCCTCTTTGGTTCCATACTACCACATTCTATCCCTTTCACACGCATACCTTCGAATCCCTATCCAAATAGTCCCGCGTTTTGCCCGTCGTTTCTCTTGGAGGCTTTACTTCTTCATGTTTCTTACTCTTTCGCTTTTTCCCGGCATTTTGGTCACTTACTTTCCATCTACTCACTCTCTTTCTTTTCCAGAATATCATTGTATTAGAACTTCCTGAGCTTAACCTGTAGTGAAAACAGCATCAGCTTGCCTTATAACATTCGTGCCATTTTTTGAGCTTTGTTACCTTATCCGATTATTGCCTTCCAATATGCCGCAACGCCAATTGCTGGGATTCAATATAGCCATGTACGGGATATCATATACATACATCTACATAATCGCTACCATTTGGTTTACAAAATATTTCCAAACACTATTCAACTTACCCTGCTTATAAAGCTGTAATGCACCTTCTTTCTTTTTCACTGGTTCAGTCTGCCTCGTCCTACGTGACCTCTTAATGTTCCTGCCCACTCTGTATACTCTTAATTTCCCTTAGACTACTCTAGCTTCCCATTTGCTTCCTATGTCTGAATTTTATACGACTTTCAGAACACTTCCCAGGGGGTCACCCATCCTAAAATTTCTCTCACTCCAGCACGCTTAACTTTGGAACTCTGATGAAATACAATGCTTTAATGCTAGTCTGATAGCGTTCACCTCACCGCATGACCTTCAGCACATAATCTGGAGTAGGTTGAAGTCTTAACAGATTTCAAAACGTTCTCATAACGCATCTCCCGCCGAATTAGAAGGGTCTCTTACCCGTAGACATTCCAAATTCTCAGTTAGGTGGCACTTATATTCCAACGATAAGTGTCCAAAGATCTCCCGAAGTATTATCTTTATCTCAATCTAAATCACCTGTTTCTTTTGATGAAATTGTATTGCACCATCTACTCCTTAAGCCTACCGTCTTTGTCGCTTAAAGATTCCATCATTCTCGAGGTGAAGTCGTGAGCACGCAATACCCCTATATGCTTTATGCCTTTTTACCCTTACTGTGTGCCCAACATAGGCTTCTAACTTACTCAAAAACACACCAAGTTCGTCTCACTAATAGCCTTATCTTATCACCATGTCGTCGTACTACACCTTTAAATTCACAACTGTGCATTCCCTTTTCGTTCCATATTCGCACTTACTTAATTACGTCTAGCTTGGGTGCTTCCTTTGGTATCCCCTTACCATATTTTTCCAGTCTATGTCCACCCTCCTTTATTCTGCGCACGAGGAATTTTATAATACCTCTATGTCCTTCGGAAAATACTACTCCTACATAATCCCTTTCTCGTTTTCAAATCATACTCTGTTCATCCCTATTTGTTCTTATCATACCCGTCATTTCCTAGCACTCATTCTACCTCGTTGCTCATCTTTCTATAGTTCGGTCTTTCACAGTTCCGTCACTGATATTACTCGTGTTCTTGGCCATACATGTCATAATCTATTATTGCACTGTTGTCTCGCTGTCATTGTCGTTATCTCATAATCTTTATTCTGAACTTTCCCTATAGAAGAACTTCATAAATCCCTCTCCTTTTTTGATCAATAGCTCACCTTTATACTTTAGTCACATAGATCACGTCATATCTTTTAGTCACTTCGTCGCTAGGCTTTGCTCATTTTCGTAACAATCCTTATTTTATTCAAATAATATCCTGTTCGTAATCAATCTTATAGAGTAACACTTCTTAACCTTACCCTTTCTGGTTAATCTTATCCTTAATATCTCACAAGCTGTCTCATCGATACATTCATATTCGTCACAATTCTTTTTCCTCTGTACTCTTGTCTCAATCATACTATTATTTCTTCTAACTATAATCTCGTCATAATTTATCCCTGTTTATCCATTCAGTTGGTACCTTAATATGACACTCTATCAAAATTTGCCAACCTTTTCTAAGTCATCTCTTAATATCACAAGCCCTTTTTCAAATTCTTTTACCATATCGATATCGACCTCCTAATTACTATTACCATCAATTCGGTAGTTAACTTATTTCTCAAGGTCAGCCGTACTTACAACTTAGTCAAATCCTATCCTTACTATCGACACGATCTTGCAAGGCATATCACAAACCCATATCTCATTCTCTTTTTATTTCTGGGAAAATTTCGGCAGAGTTTCCTCTATATTTCTTACTATCTCAAAACCTGCACGCAGGAAATACCAACAATGCCTCACAGGGCCAACATATATACATATATACCATATCATATCACAGCCACACAGGGCTCCCAATATCAACAACAATATGAAAATGATGGACTTACCTCGTATGTCCAATTCGAACTGTACCTGTTACCTTTTCCTGTCCATTTTTTTTTTCAAATTTCTTTAACTTTACATTTCAATCGTACCTCAATACCTTACCCGACATATATCTTTTGTGCCTTTGCTTACCGGCGTGCTTCGGAACTCCCAATATCGTCAATCACTTTCTTCTGTCGATGTCGTCCTTCCGCTGAAATCAAAAGTTAGTACGAGGAATCTCATTTCCTATGACTTGGCTCTATCGCACGATCTAAGACAGAAAAAGGGTCACTGATTCCTAAATGCCCCGTAACCTCCTGTTTATAAGTGTGGCCGGCTTCACACCATAAACAAGACTGCGCGGACACGTCGCGTAGACAATCCGAGGACGAACTGCTCTGATACCACTTCTGTCACGACCCAACCCCGTAGGCCGTGACTAGTGCCCGAGCTGGGCACCCATACGAACCCGCTAAGCATAACCAGCGTACAAACAGATTATACATATACAGAAGTCAGACATCAGATCATAGGCCGGCATAACCGGATCTTATACATACGAGAAAAGTGATACGTCGCCCCAAAATTGTCACAAATATATATACATATCGTAGTCATAACTTTCGCGAGATAATATCACACATAAGCCAGTAAGGCTATCATAGTATAGGGGGACGTCCAAATCACAAATCATACAGACACAACTGAACAGTGATTACCCACAACCCACGCACATATGTCTACAGACCTCTAAGAGTAATAACAGAATCATATGACGGGACAGGGCCCCGCCGTACCCATAAATAGACATATACATATGCATCGGAAGAATCTGTACCAAAACATAGGCTCCAGAACAAGGGAGCGCTCCAAGATAGCTGAGTGGAAATCCTAAGCTGGCGGATCACCACAATGGGTATCTGTACCTGCGGGCATGAAACGCGACCCTCGAAAAAGGGGTCGTACGAAATATGTACCGAGTATGCAAAGCATGAAATATAGTAAATAGGATCATAATCAGAACAAAAGTACAGAAAATAAGTGCAAATCCAGAATACCAAAATACTTACTTATCAAAACACAAATCATGCATGGGGCTCTTAGAATATGGTCGCCCTCCCGTCATTGGCGCCATAACACATCATACTCCGGAAGGTTTCAAATCTCCGTAACCCGACATATCACATAACACATCATAACGCCATAACACATCATAACACCAAATATACACGGAACCCGGCCCTCTAGTGAGGGGCTCGGCGAACCGGACACATCATACTCCGGAATATAACATAGTGCGCACGATAACATAACCGGCCCGGGACTCGGCGAAGGATATAATAACCATATGCATGAGCAGAGTCGTGAGGAACCAAATGCAATTTAAAACATTTTAAAAAACTTCATAGGATAGTCAAAACGAACTATCATTTAAAACCAAGAGAATAGTCAAATCAAGTTTCCCCCGAATGTCACTCGGGAACATATCAAATAGAACTTTAGAAATCGTAGATACGTATCAAAACCATATGAAGTAGATTATGGAAGTCAAGAACATAATCGTCATTACAGACTCGATAGGTAAGTAAGTAACCGACGCTCGAGGGTTAAGGCGATAGTCATGCTAAGTTCTTTCAAAAGTCGTTAGAACTACACAAAGGAAAGTCGCGGGACCCACGGACGAGCGTCAACCCAATCCGAGCCCGCCTATGGAAGATATAGTCATTATACGTTACAAACCTGCTACGAGCATATCGAGGCGATCCGGTTCTGTCTACGAAAGTTACGGCCCTTTTTCGACATAGAACCCTTTAGGAACAAAACTTTTTATGCAAACTTTGAAATCCAATCATACCAAAGACATAAGGATCATTATTCTATTACATTACGAATACCAACATTGAGAAGTGAATAAGAATCGTAGACATACTCGGATCGCAAGAATAGAGTTACCCCGAGGCTCGTATCATAACCTACTTACAACTAAGACATGCCAAAAGAAAGAAAGGTTAGGCTTTACATACCTCGTCCGCTTCCTAAGCTAATCCGAATTTAAGTCTCGGCTTCCCAAATCTACAACAACATCATTAGATACCAACCATTAGCCATAGGCACTTAGGAATTCAATTCTAAGCTAGCACTTCATTTACAGAAATTTGGGCAGCATTTCCCCTATAAATCCAACAACCCCGAGAATTCAACTCGGCCAAATCTTCAACAACAATACCAACAACCATATAAACAACATTAATAATGAATTCAAAACGCATTCTAACACTACAACTCCTCTACATTCCAATTATGTTCAATTCAACTACATACATTCAAGTCAACATCGACGCTCACATATTCAAAGACTAACCCAAGATCATTCAAACAAGATTCAAGAACACTTCGGACAATCCACAGAATATTCAAAACAACTCAACCAACATGCCATGTCATCCGAAACCTTCCAACTCCAGCAGGAACAACAACAACACATTCCGTTCTTCCAAATTCATATACTATACCAACAACCACATTTTACAATATCATTCATGTAAATGCAAGGCACTATAGTAAAACATACTAACTTCTACCTTAACTCACAAACGGTCCCAACTTCAACTTGTATCATCTAATACTTTCATTTTCCTCACATAATCCACAACACAACAACCAAAATATACTAAATGAAATTAGTTCTTCACTCTTATTCAGCACCACACATGCACGGCCAAACCCATGCTCACGGTTCAACATCAACATATAACGTTTCATGATTTTCATCCATTTCTACACATCACAACATGAACAAACACCTATAAAACATGTAAAGAAAATTAAACCTCACCTTTTTCCATCCGCCTTCTCCACTCGGCTAGGATGCAAAATGGCAAGAACGGATGTTTTGCTTGCTCCAACAAGTACTCCATGCTGTAGAGGACCTTCCAATTGGTAGGAAAGCTAGAAGAAAAGAATTTTTCATGATCAAAATTGAGGGCCATGTTCGACCAGCCCTTGGCTGAATGGTTCTCCCCTTGTTTCTCTCCAAGCTTCTTGAAATTTCTAAGTGGAAAATGATGAAGATGGATAATTAATCATCCTTATAAGCTTATGTTATACATCCATGTGGCCCATGGCCCACAAGTCATGTGCACGGCCACATGGCCTTTAATTTCATGAAATGGCCAACTTTCTATAATTAACTTTTGGCCCCAAATTTTCCTTAATGTTTCCATCCAATAAAATTCATAAGCAACTTATGTCTTAAAACAAGGTCGGAAAATAGTCTTGTCCTTAACTTCCGCAATTGGCTCGGAATATCCCAATGTACAAAATACAGGATATAACAGATATAGCGGTAGGAGGTGTCGTTCTTCGATTGGGTTGTTTGATTCTTTCGAGGTGAGACCTTGGGGTATAGATTTTTAAGGGAGTCCTTGGACAAGGTGAAAATGATTCAAGAAAAGCTTTTAGCAGCCCAGAGCAGGCAAAAAGAGTATGCGGACCGGAAGGTTCGGGATTTGGAGTTTATGGAGGGTGAGCAGGTTCTTTGGAAGATTTCACCCATGAAAGGTGTCATGCAATTTAGGAAGATGGGCACGTTGAGCCCGAGGTACATTGCCCATTTGAGATTATCTGTCGTATTGGCGCAGTGGCTTATGAGTTAGCTTTACCACCAGGGTTGTCAGGTGTTCATCTAGTATTTCATGTTTCCATGTTGAAGAAGTACCATTCTGATGGTTCTTATATCATTCATTGGGACTCAGTTTTGCTTAATGAGAATCTGTCTTATAAGGAAGAGCCTATAGCTATCTTAGATAGGCAAGTGAGGTAGTTGAGATCGAAGGAGATAACTTCAGTTAAGGTGCAATGGAAGCACCGTCCAGTTGAGGAGGCCATATAGGAGACCGAGTTTGATAGGCATACCAGATATCCCCAGTTGTTTACCGACTCAGGTACTTTTCCTTCGTTCCTTTCCTTTGTCGCTCGAGGATGAACGATATTTTAATTGGTATCTGATGTAACAATCTATTTGGTCGTTGATGCCCTTTTAACCCATCTACCCCTATTGACCCTTTCCTGAGCCCTGTTAGTATTTTTTTTTTTGACCCGCGGGGATAGGCGATACTATTCCCAAGGTAATTGGGTGAGATTTATTGTGATCCATGAGAATTAGAGCCTTAACGTGAAAAACCTTTGACCAATAGTTGACTTTGTGGTAAACAAACCTTTTTTGGACATCTGTCAATTCCTTGAGGTCCGAAAGGTCGATTAGGACTTGGTGGGGTATTCAGTTCAGTTTTTGAGCATTCGGGAGTGTTTTGTACCGTTGGTTGGAAAGTTAGTTTTGGTCATTTGGGGGTTGACCCGGTCAAATAGACCTCCGTTGGGAATTTTGAGGCCACGAGTGGGTTCTTAGCGTGTTTTTACATATGTGTACATATCTGTTTTGTATCCGACAGGTCTCACGTGGATGTTGGGATTTGGGGTGAAACTTGGTAAAAATCAGAACTTTGCGGTAAGTTTGGATGGAGAGTTTAATGAAATCATGGGGGCGGGACCTCTTTCGCTGGAGCGAACATCACTGAACCAGAATCATTAAATGTCCCATTTTGAACCACTCTTTTTCTATTCCCAAAATTAATTCTCTAAGTGACTCAAGGGCGATTTGAAGAGTATTCAGAGTTGTTTCATCTTGGGGTAAGTTTCCTTAACCTTGTTCATGTTTATTTACCTTCCTAAAGCTAGAATATTCCTTAACCTTGTTCATGTTTATTTACCTTCCTAAAGCTAGAATCTATGGTGGAATCTAGTGAGGATAGTTGGAGAAGATGAGTTTTAACCATAAGTTGATATTTGAATCCTAGGCTATTAATATGAATTGAATTGATGTATCTTGCTATTCTAATTATGGAATCTTGTGGATTAGTGGTTAATAAGCTTGAATCTCTAATTAAGGTTAAAGCTTGATTATGGAAATCTAGGGTTTATGCCGAAATTAGGGGTTTTCTTCTAAATGATGAAATTGATCAATAATTGAGCTTAATTAGCAATTGGAGAGTAGAATTGAACTTCTAGAATGTTGGGTTACCATTTTCAATCTTGAAATTCCCATTTTATCCTTGTGGGTCTGATTTCCCTCTTAACTATTTATCCTTGTGGGTCTGATTTCCCTCTTTCCTGTAGTTGTTTTTTGAATTGAACGAATGTATAGCAATATGGGTATCGTTATTCTCCATTTCTAACTTAGACTTCGATAATGACTAGACCTTGAGTATTTGGAGGCTCTTTGGAAGGGCAAGGCTCACATTTTATGGTTCATGGCCCCAACTCGACATCGAGGTTGGTTGCGGCTTACCTTTCGGTTAGAATTCAATTAGCGAAGCATATGTAGAAGTTAGTTATTGACGGAGAAAGCATGTTAATCCTTCGGGTATGAAGTTGGAATGGATACTCTTAGGTTGGTATTGTTGATTACTTGTGGGCTTGTTGCCTTGTTATTGTGATTTGGCTTGTTGCTACGTGTGAGGTGTTGGGCTTGTTTCCCACTTACTATGTTGTGCTTTTGATGCATTCATTTCCCACTTATTTTGTCACTTATATAAGGGAAGGAATAATGATTTAGGAATGGCATTGTGATATGTGCATATGTATAGGCACGATTAGGATCTTGAATTTTGATTTTCATTCGATATTGATATCATGCATAGCATTCATACACATTTGCATAATACACTGATATGAACTGTGATTTGGTATTGATGATGATAAGTGAGAAAGGAAACATCCGAGTTTGTGACCGGAGCAGGAGATTATGGACAGGTTTGTTTTAGAAACCATCTATGGGTTGTGAGTGGAGTGACTAGTATATGGACTTCGCTGGTCCCCCATAGGTCATGACTATCATGACGTGGAGGATATCCGTATGTAGCATCTGTGTACAGAGACAGACAGTTGGCCAGTGCATCTCCTTTCATTGCATGTGCACTCATTTACTTCATTCATCTATGTCGTTGATTCTGCTATTGCACTAATATCATGAGTATTGTTCCTGATCTTGGATTGTGTTGTAATTTGTACTTGACTGTTGCTTGTCTATCTTTCGATTTCTTTCTTCATATATATGTTATCTAATTATTGTCGGCCTATGATACCTACTTGTACATGGTGTTTGTATTGATACTACCTTGCTACATTCTTTTTCTGAGTGCAAAGATCGTAGCAGGTTCCTCCTCCGCACCTCGTGAGTGATCCCGAGGTTTAGGTTGTAGAGTTTCTAGGGTGAGCATTTGATGGATTTCGCTGCCTGGAGATTCTTCTGTCTTACTTGTCTTTATTTCACATTCTGAGACAGTATTTGTATTTTAGACTTGTATTCTTCAAACTGTACTGTTCAGACCAGATTCTGGGAAGGATTTATTAATATTCCATTTTTAGTAGTTTATTTATATTGTGAGAATTCTTGATCATTTTATTTACTTTTCTTATGTTTGGAATGAATATTGAATAAGGGAAGGGCTCACCCACTAGGGGGGTTAGTGTGGGTGTCCGCTCGATCCACTAGTTGGGTTGTGATAGCTTTGGTCCTTTGGGCTCTTTGATCAATGGAATTTTTGTGCTATATCGTTGTCGCTTGATTGCCACAAGTATGGAATTACATGTGTCTAACTATCAGTAAATCTTATGAAAGAACATTCACCCTCCAATCTTTTCACGAAACGACTTGGATCACTTTTTCCTTCAATGAAAATTTTCAACATAATCATTATAATTCTAAGCAAAAATTTATTCATTGCAACAGAAGATTTCGACGAATGTTTATTAACTTTATCGAAGAATAGGTTTAAACATTTTAAAAGAAATATACTTATATGACATGAAAGGTCTTACCTGTCACACCCCAAACTGGAGGGTCGGAACCAGCACCCGGGCCTTACTTGCCGAGCGCCAACCTATATTACTTAGCAATCCAACCTAAAAATAATAAGGGCCGACAAGGGCACCATATGATAGCCGAATAGTAAAGAGAGCTCATCAATGAACGACACTCGGAAAGGACGTATTAATATTCAGTTTTTAGTAGTTTATTTATATTGTGAGAATTCTTAATCATTTTATTTACTTTTCTTATGTTTGGAATAGATATTGAATAAGGGAAGGGCTCACCCACTAGGGGGTTAGTGTGGGTGTCCGCTCGATCCACTAGTTTGGTTGTGATAGCTTCGGTTCTTTAGGCCCTTTGATCAATGGAATTTTTGTGCTATATCGTTGTCCCTTGATTGCCACAAGTATGGAATCACATGTGTCTAACTATCGGTTAATCTTATGAAAGAACATTCACCCTCCAATCTTTTCACGAAATGACTGGGATCACTTTTTCCTTCAATGAAAAATTTCAACATAATCATTATAATTCTAAGCAAAAATTTATTCATTACAACAGAAGATTTCGATGAAAGTTTATTAACTTTATCGAAGAATAGGTTTAAACATTTTAAAAGAAATATACTTATATGACATGAAAGGTCTTACCTGTCACACCCCACACTGGAGGGCCGGAACCAGCACCCGGGCCTTACTACAGGTTTTTTCGGAAAACTCTATTTATTCTGGTGTAGATGGCGAAGCGAGGCCTATATTTCTTGGTTTTAATAGGACTCCTTACAAGCGTTGTTTCTATCTACTATTATCTAAAAATAATCAAGTTATTAATGATGGACGAAACCAAGAAATAACCCCTCACGTGCGAAATTATAGAAGATCCCGTTTAAGATCAAACAATTCCATCGAATTGAGTATGATTGTATGTGTGATAGCATCTACTATACCAGGAATATCAATGAACTTGCCGAGCACCAAACTATATTACTTAGCAGTCCAACCTAAAAATAATAAGGGCCGACAAGGGCGCCATATGATAGCAGAATAGTAAAGAGACCTCATCAATGAACAACACTCGGGACATAAGCATGCATATATATACAGGCCGACAAGGCCACCAGGGGAACTGTACAACAAAACATAAGGCGACGAGGCCACAAAACACTACCATACACTGGACATATGTCTACAAGCCTGTACGAGTAGCAAGACTATTAGAAGGTCGGGACAGGCCCCGCCATACTCAAAATGCGTATATATATACAAGAGTCTCATAGCATACCAACTAACTACAACAACTTCGGGAAGAATGGAGTGCGACAATGAACGCAGCCCCCATTCGAGGGGACGTCAGTACGAATAAAAGTACTGAGTATGTAAGGCAAGAAGAACATACATGAAGCATAGATGAGGAGATATAGGGGAAGGAATCAACTTGAAACATATGAAATGCAATGCGTATATAACGTTTGTGAGATACACATACTATATATATATATAGTGTACAATGCCTGTGATATACATCTATGTCTTTATCTATCTATCTATATCTATATTATATTAAAAGCATAACTCCCTAACTTGAAAGTTAAATTACGTAAATACCCCTAACTTAAAATGCCCTTTTAGTTAATTTAAATAAATACTTATTAAAATAAATAAATATATAAAACCGCCAAATTTATTTGAAAAGGTGTAATTATTCAGATTAGTTATTAACGTGACTAATCGTTTCTATTTTCAATTTGATTTTTTAATCGTTGCTACTGTTGGCTTAGATATGCATTGTCATATAGAGCAACACTCGTGTTTGTTGTCCTAAAATACCTTTATCTACCCATCTCTCTAATTCTCTTACCATGTAACCAAGTCACCCCGCAAGTCTTGGACATCCAGTATTAGTCAATGGTCATTAAACTTCTGTTATTTCTTCAATTGAAATTCTAATTCACTTTCTTTTTAATATTTAATTTTTACAAGAAAATCTTCATTTTAAATCTCACCTTTCTATTATGTCTTTTAAATAAGATTTACGTACTATGTATGACAACCTAAAAATATCTACTATCCATCGAGCAATTTTAATTCTAAAATTTTTACTTTACCATTTAATGCATTCCATTTTACTCTTTTTTTTCTCTTTATGCACTTTCTTTTCATGTCCTTTTGATTTTTATTTAACCATTTGCTCATATCTGTTTGAATGATTTTTCCAGTTGGATATTCACAAGTACAAATTTGCACATAGCAAATCCCATCTTCAATATTTGCGGTGCTCAAATGGTACTTTTAATTCTTTTGGTTTTGGATAGATTTTTCATAAACAGATGAAACTATCAATTTTGCGTGTGTGTTTGCATGTGTACATGTATATGTATATACATTCACATATATCATATCATTTGTCACAAAAATAAAAATCTTTTATATTTGTTTTTAAGTTGAAGCAAAATTATCATTATATTGAGGATGATATTAGGAATGGTGGAACAATATGCTGAATCGACTTTAGAAAGTAAATAGAGTAATTGTTAACTGTCACGACCCGGCTAGAGGGCCATGACGGGTACGCTGGCTACCGAGCACCACTCATCATGCTATCTATCATACTCAGCCTGGACATACATCATTCTCAACCCAAAACTTATCACGAAACGATCTTCAAATATCTCTCAAAACATGTGTGTGTGCATAAGCCCACGAGGCTACAAAAATGAAGTACAGGACATACAATGAAGAGGTCACATAGCATCTACAACCCACACATAAGTATCTACGAGCCTCTAACTAGATTACTGAAATCATAGGGACGGGACAGGGCCCCGCCATGCCCCAATATGTACACAAAAGAATATACCAAGAAGTAGCAACTCCGGAGTAGTGGAGTGTTCCGGTATCTCTGCTGAGGAAGCTCCTAGGAATTTGGTCTGTCTCTCTGTCTACCTGTGAGCATGAACACAGCATCCATAAAAGAAAAGGACGTCAGTATGAACAATCTGCGAGTATGTAAGGCATGCCATATCAAACATAATAAAGAAATGAGAGAACATAAAGTGAAGGATTGTAAGCGGTGCCTCTTAAGGCGGAATCATGCATGCTAACTTTTATAATAAACAACATCATATCATGTATACATATATATAAACTACCCGACCATAGAGGTACGGTTTGATCATCATTAGCCCGCGTCCGGGGTAAACATCTCATGCCGCCCATTAGTGGTGTCTGCCCGGCTAATTAGGCACGGCGTAACCATCATCATAGCCGTCCACTTACGCCCAGCGTAGTGGTGTCTGCCCGGCCAACTAGGAACGATGTAATCTTACATATACATAATATGAAGCATGCATGAGAGCTCAAGTAAAAGCGATAACTCTATCGGAGTGACGTAAGGCCGAGAACCTCAGATTATATTATGGATCAAACATCATTGCTAGGTCTCACCTTGAAGGAACTAATATCATGAGGTGAGACAACAACAAGAAATAACATCAATGAAATCATAAAGATAGGATTATCAAGCTCATAATAGCATCATCTCATAGGCTTTGGAATCTCTGAAATAGCATTATTATCATCATCATTATCATGGAACATATCTCATCTCTATCTCATAAGAAGCTCTTAAGAATCATGAACTTTCAACTTTTAGGATGTAAGAAGGTCACGGAATATATGGAAGGTAGTACTACAAGAGTCATGCCTTAACGAAAGAAAGGGACTAGCCTTACATACCTTTACGTCTCCTCAATGACTAATCGTTCTCCTTCCAACCTTGCAACTCTACATTCAAGAGGATTCGTATTACATTAGATGATTAGAAACATGCTTAAGGCTAAGCTAAGAAGATTAAGAGCTAACGAAAATTGGGCAGCATTTTCTTTGTTTCAACAACTTCCTCCATGTAATAAACAACTCCCAAACATCAATAACAACACCCATAATATCATAATCAATAAACTTTTTCAAGGTAAACATTATTCAATCCTCACAAGTCTCTTTCACATCATCCACAACCATAGCTAAAACGCAACACCATATTCATTCTCATATAATACTTCCTCATTGTTTTAGCATCATTCATAACAAGATTATGCTCATCTCATACTAAGAATCACGACTCAAATTAACTTACTACTCAAAATACCATTATTTCCATATTTGAGCTCATATTCTACTTCCTTCTCTAATCCAAGTCTTTCGACCACTCAATACTTTTAATAACATAAAATACATGTAAAACTCACCTTTGATTATGTAGGAATTATCTTTGTATGAAGATACTTCACTTGAGAAAAACCCCAACTTCAATTCCAAAGGGAACCTCGACTTCCACAAACCCTAGTGAGCACCCATACACTTGATTCTACTAATTCTTGGTGTTTATTATTTGATTTCTCTTGGATATGTGTTAATAGGGTGTATGGAATATTCTAGAGGTTTCATGAGTGGTGGAGAAGATGAGAAATAAGAAATATGAACTTGGGTGCTCTTTATATAGAAAATATAAAAGCTACCCGACATGCTTTATACGGACATTTATATGGTCCGTATAAGTGACCGTATAATACCACCAGTGAGTGACCCTTCTCTGGACAGGTTATACGGACCGTATAAGTGGCCGTATAAATCACATTTTTCCGAAATTATTCCTGTTGCTTCGCTTGACTTCCAATCATTATGGAACCTTCTTGGCACTTATATAATACTTCATTAATCATCTAGGGAGCCTTATAGCTCCTTCTCAAGACGTTACTAAATAATCTTTAACTCGATACTTGCAAAAGCCTCACCAACCACAACTTATACTTTACTTCCTTCGACGAACTTAGTTTCACCGATTCGTCTAGCATTAAAATCTTGTCATATACGCTTTAAAGCTATCAATTACTCTCCTTAAGGCCACATAGACTCCATGTTCCCCTTAAGCTTGTGTTAGTCTATTCACAGCTCAACATAGGAAATGTCTGAGGTGTAACATTCTCCCCCCCCCCAAAGAATATTCGTCCCCGAATGTTAAGTTCTCGGGGGTTCTACAAAAATTTTACCAGAGTTTCCTCTATAATATGGCGCTACCATTCAATCATAACAACCCAAAATAACATTGACTCATAGGGCTACAACAACAATGGCAAGGAAACATGGCCACACCCGACTAAAAGCATCAAAAGAAAGCATACCTGAAGACAATGACGTCCCATGTTGAATCTCTTCTGGGGGTGAAAATAGATACGGATATCTGGACTTCATGTCTTCTTCTACTTCCTAAGTCATTTCCTTTCTGTTATTATTTTTCCACAAGATCTTAACTGAGGCTACCTCTTTGTTTCTAAGTTTCCGCACTTGCCTATCTAGTATGGCAATGGGTATCTCTTCATAAGCCAACTTTTCAGTAACTTGAATATCATCTACTGGCATGATTCTAGAAGGATCTCCAACACATTTACAGAGCATCGACACATGAAAAATTGGATGGACTGATTCAAGTCTGGAGGTAAATCTAGCTCATAAGCTATTTGGCCCACCTTGCGCACAATCTTGTAAGGTCCAATATATCGAGGACTAAGCTTGCCCTTCTTGCCGAATCTCATTACCCCTTTCATCGGCGACACTTTTAGGAATATCAAATCATTAACTTGGAATTTCAAGTTTTATCGACGATTGTCCGCATAAGATTTCTGGCGGCTCTGGGCTGTCAACAATCGATCACTGATAAGCTTGACCTTTTCCACCGCCTGCTGAATCAATTTTGGACCTATTAATTGTGTTTCTCCGATTTCAAAAAATCCAATTGGCGATCTACACTTCCTTCCGTATAGAGCTTCATACGGGGCCATCTGGATACTGGAATGATAACTGTTATTATATGCAAATTCTATAAGTGGTAAATGTTCATCCCAATTACCTCCGAAGTCTAATACACATGCCCGCAACATATCTTCCAAGGTTTGAATAGTGCGTTCAGCTTGTCCATCAGTCTGTGGATGAAATGTTGTGCTGAGTCTCACTTAAGTTCCCAAACCTTCTTGAAAGGACTTCCAAAATTTAGTAGTAAATTGTGCTCCCCTACCTATGATAATGGATCTTTTGGAATACCATGAAGTCTCACTATATCTTTAAGATATAGCCTTGCATAATCTTCTGCTGAGTATGTAGTCCTGACTAGAAGAAGACTTCGTGAGTCTGTCAGCAATCACCCATATGGAGTTATACTTACGCCGAGAACGGGGAAACCCTACAATAAAATCCATGTTGATCACCTCCCATTTCCAGGTTGGAATTTTCATAGCCTGTAACAATCCTCCTGGCTTTTGATGCTCAATTTTTACTTGTTGACCATTTGGACATTGTGTTATATCCCGTATTTTGTACAATGGGATATTCCGAGTAAATTGCGGGAAGTTAAGGACAAGGTTATATTTTTTTTCGATTTTGTTAAGAATGTATAAGTTGCATATTCATCTCTTATTGGTATGGAGTATTAAGGGTAAAATTGGAATAAGGGAATTAAGGGCAAACTTGGAATTTGGAAATTTTATTTCAAGACTTCTTGAAGAAGCCATTGTGGTCGTGTGGGTATAAGTGGGTCCCACCCATATTTTGGCCAATTGATTTAAGCCATAAAGGGGGCCATGTGTTCATTTCATATTTGTAGGGGGCATGTATATATATATATATGTATAATTCATGACCATGCAAGGCATATTCATCATCCTAGAAAATTCAAGAAAGATGGAGAAACGAGAGAAGAGAGACTTTCGGCCAAGGGCTGGCCGAAAGTGGTGTTCCTCAATTTTGATCAAGAAAATTATTTTCTCCTAGCCTTTCCACTAATTGGAAGGTCCTCGTTAACGTGGATTAGTTGTTGGAGCGAGCAAAGCGTTCATTCTTGTGAAGTATATCCTAGCCGAGAAAGAGAAGTTGAATGGAAAAGGTAAGGTTCAATCCCCTTTCCATGTGTTGTGAATGATTTGTGTATGTTGTGGAGTGTGGAAATGAATGAAACTCATGAAGTTATGGTATGGAAGTTGTGGCCGTGTGTATGTAGTTTGGGTGTAGGCATGATGAACTAACTTATTTAACATGTTTGGATTGTTGTGTTATGAATTCTATGATGCAAATGAAAGTTTAATGATTTAAATTGAAGTGTGGTTGTTGTAGGGCCGTGTGTGTTGTCTTGATCGTATGTAGTTTATTTGAATATAAATGAAATGTTGTCGAATGGTGTAGAAAGGAATTATTAACGTTAGAATGCGTTTTGAATCACTTATGGATGTTGTTAGTATGGTTGTTGGTATGGTTGTTGTCGACTTGGCCGAGTTGGATTCTCGGGGTTGTTGAGTTTATAGGGAATCTTCTTTCAAATTTACGTAAATAAGTGATGGCTTGGAATTGGATTCTTAAGTGTTTAGGACAAAGGGTTGATGCCTAATAACGTTGTTGTAGATTGTTGGAAGCCCGAGACTTAAGCTTGATTAGCGTAGGAAGCGAACGAGGTATGTAAAGCTCAACCTTTCTTTCCTTTGGCATGTCTTAGTTGAAAGTAAGTTATGACACGAATCCCGAGGTAACTCTATTCTTGCGATCCGAGCATGTCTATGATTCTTATTTGTTTCTTGGTATTCGTATTCTTAATGTAGTCGAATTATGGTTCTTATGTTTTGGTGTGACTAAATTTCGAAAGTTGCATAAAAGTTTTATTTTCAAAAGAGTTTTGTTCTTGAATGGTTCCGTAACTACGAACGACCGTAACTTTCACAGAAGGGCTCGGATTGCTTCGATATGGTTGTAGAAAGTTCTAAATTGAATAATGTCCATAACTTTCCGAGGCGGACTCGGATTGGTTTGACGTATGACTATGATCCTTATGGTTCTCTGATATGTTTATGATGTTTGATATGTTCCGAGTGGCGTCCGAAAAATATTTGATATAACTTTTGTCCCGACTTTCAAATGACGATGCGTTCATCGTTTCATTGAGTCTTTGAAAATGTTTTAATTGCATATGGTTTCTCACTACTCTGCTCGTGCCAAGCTCAATGTGTCCTTCACTGCGTCCCGAGCCAGGGCATGTATTCGTGCAACTCCATTGCATTGTTCACCGCGTCCCTCACTAGAGGGCCGAGGCACGTTATATATATATATATATATATATATGATGATATGATGATATGGGGGAGGTGGCCAGGATAGCATATGATGACTTCATTCACCGCGTCCCTCACTAGAGGGCCGGGGCACGTTATATATATATGATTTTATTTATCGCGTCCCTCTCTAGAGGGCCGGGGCACGTTATATGTTCATGCATATGATGATTTCACTTTTGAGTCCCTCAGCTGAGGTCGGGACATGCTATATGTTTATACTATGATTATATAACATTGACATGCATGATATATGTTTTCAAAGGCAAGTCTTATGATTTTTCATATCCTTTACTTCGGTATGGTTCCGCTTATTGTATTCCATGCTTTACATACTCAATACATTGTTATAACCCGTATTTTGGTACATTGGGATAATCCGAGTTAGTCATGATAAGTTAAGGACAAGGTTGTAATTTCTTCCGATTTTGTTAAAAGTGCATAAGTTTCATATTCATCTTTTAATTGGCGTGGAGTGTTAAGGGTAAAATTGGAATAAGAAAAATTTGGGGTAAAAAGTGAATTATGGAAAGTTAGGCATTTCATGAAAATTAAGGGCTAGAAGTGAAATTTTGGAAACTAATTAATTCATGAAAATGGCCATATGTGGCCATGTGTGGGGTGTGGGCCATGGGCCACATGGAAGCTTGCTATGTGTTAATAAAAGATGACTAATTAGTCATATTTATTCATCTTCACCCTTAGAAGTTTATAGAAACTTGGAGAAAAAAAAAGAAGAAGAGGATGAAGAGATTGGGGTGTTCGGCCATGACCCTCAAAAATTGAAGACCATGAATTGATCAAGAAAAATTGGTTTCTTCTAGTTTTCCCACTAATTAGAAGGTCCTCGTTAACGTGGAGTAGTTGTTGGAGCAAATAAATCATTCGTTGTTGCTATGTACACCTCTAGCCGAATGAAGAAGTGAAGTGGAGAAGGGTAAGATTTAATCTTCTTTCATGTGTTGTGAGTGATTTGTACATGTTGTGATATGTGGAAAAGAATGAAATTCATGAAATATTGCATGTTGGGGTTTGGCCGTGTGTGTAGGTGCTAGGCCGTGTGTGTGTTATATTGTGTAGGAGTGATGAGTTAATGGTATTTAGCATGTTTTGGTGTTGTTGTAGTATGTGGAAAATGGATGAAAATCATGGAACTTGTGTGTTGGGGTGTTGGCCGAAAATGGGTTGTTTTGTATGTTAGGGAATGAACTAATTCTATGTAGTATTTTGGTTGTTGTTTGTTGTGGATTTTATGATGTAAAATGAAGGTTTCATGATCCAAGTTGAAGTTATAACCGTGTGGGCTGATTTGGAAGATCATATGATTCTAATATAGTTTCTTGAATTTATGGAAGTAATGGATTATTAATGTAGTTCATGAATTCGGAAGAAAGAAAATGTGTTGTGTTGTTTTCATGAACTTGGGAGATTTCGGGTTCCATTATGTAGTGGATGGGCTGATTTGAATATTTTGCGGATGTTCGAAGTGTTCTTGAATCGTGCTTAAATGGTTTGGGTTAGTACTTGAACGTGTGAATATTAATGTTGGTTTGATCGTATGCGGTTGATTTGAATGAAAACGAAATATCGTCGAATTATATAGAAAAGAGTTACTAATGTTAGAATGCGTTTGAATTTATTATTGATGTTGTTGGAATGGTTGTTGGTATTGTTGTTGATAATATTGGCTAAGTTGAATTCTCGGGGATGCTGGGTTTATAGGGGAAATGCTGCCCAAATTTCTGTAAATAAAGTGCGAGCTTAGAATTGGATTCCGAGGTGCCTGTGGCTAATGTTTGGTATCTAATGATGTTATTGTAGATTTGAGAAGCCGAGACTTGAGTTTGGATTAGCTTAGGAAGCAAACGAGGTATGTAAAGCTTGTCCTTCTTTCCTTTTGGCATGTCCTAGACGCAAGTAAGTTGTGATATGTTATGAGCCTTGGGGGTAATTCTATTCGTAAAAATCCGAACATGTTTATGATTCATATTTGCTTTGTGATGTTGGCATCCTTAATATGGTCAAGCTATGATCCGTATGTCTTTGATATGATTGGATTTGAAATCTAAGCCGTGTAAACGGTTGGTTCCGAAAGGATCTTATGTCTAAAAATGTCCGTAACTTTCATGGACAGAACCGGATTGCTTTGATAAGCTCGTAAACGATTCTTAATTGTTCCTTGATATTCGTATTCTTAATGTAGTCGAATTATGGTCTTTATGTCTTTTGTATGACTAAATTTCAAAAGTTGCATAAAAGTTTTATTTTCAAAAGAGTTTTGTTCCTAAACGATTCCGAAACTACGAACGCCCGTAACTTTCAAGAAAGGGCTCGGATTGCTTTGATATCTTCGCAAATGATTTCATGATGAGTAATGACCTTAATTTTCATAGGCGGGCCCGGATTTGGTTGACGCTCGTCCGTGGGTCCCGCGACTTTCTATATTTGGTTCTAACGACCTATTTTTGAAAGAATTTAATGTGACTATCTTTCCAACCCCCGAGTATGATTATATATTTGTCTGTTGAGTCTGAAATAATGATTCGTATACTTATGATTCCGATACGTAACTATGATTTCTGAAGTTCGGTTTGATATGTTCCCGAGTACTAGTCGGAGGAAATTTGATTTGACTATTGTCTTGGTTTTGAAATAATAGTTCGCTTTGGTTATTCTGTTGAGTTTGTAATAAAGATTTGTATGCATATGGCTACTTACGATTCTGCTCGTGCGTTCTGTTGTTACATCTTTCACCGGATCCCGGGCCGGTTGTTAGCGTGCGCACTATTCTGAAGTATGATGTGTTTCCGAAGTATGATGTGATACGAAGTATGATGTGTCCGGTACGCCGAGCCCCTCTTGGCCGGGTACCGTGTATATATGTTATAATGTGTGACGGAGATGTTCGGAGATATAAAACCTTCTGAAGTATGATGTGTTGTGGCGTCCAGATGGAGTGGCGACCATGTTCTGTCCGTCGGGTCCCATTACGGACCGTATGTTGTATGTGATATGATAATATGATGACATGATGATATATGATATGATATGTGATAATATGACGATATGATTATTATATTATTTATGGATCGGGCCGTACGTTCCTCGGCATTATTATATTATATATGGATCGGGCCGTACGTTCCTCGGCATTATTATATTATATATGGATCGGGCCGTACGTCCCTCGGCATTATTATATTATATATGGATCGGGCCGTACGTTCCTCGGCATTATCGTATTATTTATGGATCGGGCCGTACGTTCCTCGGCATTTGGTTAATGTCAGCTCATATGATGTGTTTGATTTTCCGTATGTATGAGATAGAAATGTTTTTTTCAAAAGAAAGCGTAGCCTTTTGGCATTCTGATTGTCATATTTGTCTTTTGTATCTCTTAGGTACGATTTGTATGTCAAATGCAAGCACTTTGGTATTCCGGCTATTGTGCTCACGTTCTGTACTCCTTATTCGTTTATGACTTCGTTTTCTGTATGCCATGCTTTACATGCTCGGTACATATTCCGTCGACCCCCTTTCTTCGGGCTACGTTTCATTCCACGGTACCCACGGATGAGTAGGTGATGTTAGCGAGAAGATGTTACGGTGGATTGGCGAGCTCCGTTTCCTCCGGAGTGCCGCGAGTACGAGTGCTTTTGTATGGTATCCGAGATGTTGGTAGAGACTTTGCGCATGTTGTCGTGTGTATGATATGTCGTTTTGTAAGCGGCTATGTAAGCCGATGTATTATTATGCATTATGCTACGAACTTCATATGTCTACAGATTTCATACGATGCTAGTTTTATTTAATTTGACAAAGATGAAAGGCATGTCTGTTTTGAAAAAAAAAATTCATTATGTGCTTGTCATGTTTTGCGGGCCCAGTATGATTATGTGTATTACGAGAGTCAGCGGGTTCGCTCGGCCTTAAGTAAGGGCCGGGTGCCCATCACACCCTGTCGGAAATTAGGGTGTGACATACATATTCCGTATGACGGCCCTTTCGTGGGTCGCGTTTCATACCACGGTACACCCGTATTGAGTAGAAGACGTTAGTAGAAGATGTTCCAGCTGGATTGGCGAGCTCCATTTCCTCCCGGAGTGCTGCCGAGTCAGAGCGCTTTTGTTATGGTATCTGGAGTTATGTTAGAGACTTTGCAGACAGTGTCGTGTGTATAAGATGTCAGTTTTGTAAGCGGCTACGTAAGCCGATGTATTATTATTCATTGTGTTACAAGTTTAGTAATTTACAGATTTTATTTGATTTGATAAAGATGAAAAGCATATTGTTCTTCGAAAAGCTTTCATTATACATTTATGTCATGATTTGGGGGCCCAGCATGTTTACGAGTATTACGAGAGTCGGCCGGGTTCGCTCGGATTTATAATAAGTGGTCGGGCGCCCATCACGCCCTAACGTAAAATTAGGGTGTGACACATTGAGCTACAAACTCCGCTATATCTTTTTTCATTCCATCCCACCAATACATTGACTTGAGGTCATGGTACATCTTTGTCGCTCCTGGTGAACGGAATAACGGGAGTAATGAGCTTCTTCAAGAATCTGGTGGCGTAATCCTATAACATCGGGGACACATAGTCTGCCTCGATACCTGAGAATCCCATCTATAGAAATCTCAAATGGTGACTTTTACTTCTGGGGAAGTGTATCTCTGTAATGACTCAACTTAGGTTCTTCATATTGGCGCCTTTTCACTTCCATATCCAAATGGTCTTCATGTTGACTCAACTTAGTTGTGAATATCAACTCCTGCATTGCCTGAATCCATTAAACGAACTCCTAGGCTAGCTAGCTGGTGGAGCTCATGAACTGATTCCTTCTTTTCCAGCTGAATATCACATAAACTGCCCATGGATTTACGGCTAAGCGCATCGGGTACCACATTCGCCTTTCCGGGATGATATAGAATACTCACATCATAGTCTTTCAGTAGCTCTAACAATTGCCTTTGCCATAAATTCAACTCCTTTTGTTTGAAAATGTATTGGAGACTCTTGTGATCTGTATAAATATCAACATGAACACCATATAAATAATGTCTCCACATCTTTAGGGTATGAATAACCGTAGCTAATTCCAAATCATGGGTCGGATAATTCTTCTCATAATTCCTCAACTGCCTGGAAGCATAGGCTATAACCTTACCGTGCTGCATTAACACACAGCCCAATCCGACACTGCCTTCTGATCCTTCTGGGAGTGTCAAGACTGGGGCTGAAGTCAATCTATCTCTTAATTCCTGAAAACTGCGCTCACAAGCATCGGTCCATTGAAATTTTGCTGATATCTGAGTTAGCTTCGTCAATGGTGCCAAAATAGAAGAAAATTCTTCCAGAAATCTCCTATAATAGCCTGCTAATTCCAGAAAGCTATGGACCTCCATAGGCATTATGGGCCTTGGCCAAGTCTTCACAGCCTCAATTTTCTGAGTATCTACTCGAATGCCATAACTCGAGACAATATGGCGGCGTAAAAGTTCTCTTCAACCGTAACTCGCATTTTGAAAACTTGACATACAATTCTCAAGTCTGAAGAATTCCAAGGATAGTACGTAGATGATCTGCATGTTCTGCTTCTGACCGAGAATATACTAAAATGTCATCGATGAACGCAATCACAAATAGATCTAGAAAAGGCCTGAATACATTATTCATCAAATTCATAAACACTGCTGGAGTGTTAGTCAACTCAAATGACATTACCCGAAATTTATAATGACCATATCTAGTTCTGAAAGCCGGAATGTCTTCTCTTGACTCTCACTGGTGATATCCATCACGCATCTATCTTTGAAAACCACTTAGCACCTTGTAATTGATCAAACAAATCATCGATTCTCGAAAGTGGATATTTATTCTTTATTGTTACCTCATTCAACTGCCTATACTCAATGCACATTCGTAGGGAACCATCTTTCTTTCTCACAAACAGGATAGGTGCTCCCCATGGCGATGAACTGGGGCTAATAAATCCCTTCTCGAGCAAATCCTTTAGTTGTGCCTTTAGCTCTTTCAATTTTGCAGGAGCCATTCTGTAAGGAGGAATAGATATAGGTTCGGTTTCTGGCAACCCATCGATAGTAAAATCAATCTCCCGCTCCGGTGGAAGACCTGGAAGTTCATCTGGAAACACATCTGGAAACTCATTTACTACCGGGACGGATTGAAGAGTCCGTGGTTTTGCTTCAGTGTTTTGGACTCGGACTAGGTGATAAATATAGCCCTTAGCAATCATCTTTCTTGCCTTGAGATAGGAAATAAACCCCTCTGGCAAACTCGATTGCCTTTCCACCTAAATCGGTCCTCCCGAAAATTAGAATCGAACCATTTTTGTTCTATATATCCACATTAACATAACAAGAGATCTCAACTAATCCATGCCCATAATCATATCAAAATCTAACATTTCCGACTCAATCAAATCGTTCAACGATCACATACCACAATCACGCTTTCTATATACTTGCCTAGTTATTACCGGTTTCTAACCGTACAGCTACCTCAAAAGGTTTGATTGGCTCAAGTTTTACCCCAATCCGACCAGCAATACAAGGAGTGATATACGACAAAGTAGAATCCGAGTCAATCAATGTATAGACATCATAAGAGAATACGGATAATATACCTGTAATAACATCGATTTGGAGGACTCAAGATCTTGTCATCCGGCTAA
This sequence comes from Lycium ferocissimum, assembly GCF_029784015.1. NCBI lineage: Eukaryota > Viridiplantae > Streptophyta > Magnoliopsida > Solanales > Solanaceae > Lycium > Lycium ferocissimum. Next base: position 42,884,917 of record NC_081344.1, on the reverse strand, counting down.
GGTACAAATACGAAGCTGAGAGCCACCTGAACAGGATGCTACCCCTCTGCCCCTGCCACGACCTGCTGAAGTTTGGGGAGCCTGCCCTACAGGGCGCATGGACGAAGAAGAACCTGCTACTGATCCTGTGGGCTGAGCCCTATCTCTGCCACTCATCGAGGGACAATCACGCATCATGTGCCCAATCTGACCACAGGCATAACAAGCATCTGAGCCTCGGCGACACTGACCTGAATGTAATCTACCACACTGGCTACATCGTGGTAACGGTGGTCTCCTCTGACTGATGTCACCTCCAAACTGGGAACCTGAAGCTCTCGGACTCTGTCCCGGACCAGAATAAATGGGGCGATCTAATCTCCTGCCTGCGAATCGAGGAGGTGCACTCGTTGCAGATTGGCCCGAATATCTGGAATACTGTTGCCTTTGGCCCCCTCTATACTCACTACTAGAACTGGCAGATCTGGCCCTCTTACAATGCCTTTTATCAATATCGCGCTCACCCCTGTGCGGCGGCTGCTGCTCTTCCAAATTTTGAGTGTGAGCTCATACGAGAGATATCCATCCCTTTCTAGAGTGAAGTGTGTGTGCAAATATATATATATATATATATGTGGCCCTAAGCCACTCACAAATCTATGTACCCTGTCTCCCATATTGGTTACCATGGCCGGAGCATACCTAGCCAGTGAATGGAAGCGAATACTATACTCCCGAGCACTTATATTCCCTTGCTTTAAGGCCAAGGCCATGACAGGTACCCGAAGCTGGATACCGAGCACCACTCATCATGCTATCTATCATACTCAGCCTGGACATATATCATTCTCAACCCAAAAGTTATCATGAAACGATCTTCAAATATCTCCCAAAACATGTGTGTGTGCATAAGCCCACGAGGCTACAAAAATGATGTACAGGATATACAATGAAGAGGTCACATAGCATCTACAACCCACACATAAGTATCTAAAAGCCTCTAACTAGATTATTGAAATCATAGGGACGGGACAGGACCCCGCCATGCCCCAATATGTACACAAAAGAATATACCAAGAAGTGGCAACTCCGCAGTAGTGGAGTGCTCCGGTATCTTTGCTGAGGAAGCTCCTAGGAATCCGGTATGTTTCCCTGTCTACCTGCGGGCATGAACATCGCGTCCATAAAAGAAAAGGACGTCAGTACGAATAATGTGTTGTGTATGTAAGGCATGCATATCAAACATAATAAAGAAATGAGAGAACATAAAGTGAAGGGATAACCTGTAACTGATTGCCTCTTAAGGCGGAATTATGCATGCTAACTTTTATAATAAACGACATATATATATATATATATATATATATATATATATATATATATATATATATATATCATTAGCCCGCGTCCGGGGTAAACATCTCATGCCGCCCACTAGTGGTGTCTACCCAGCCAATTAGGTACGGTGTAATCATCATCATAGCTGCCCACTTATGCCCAGCGTAGTGTGTCTGCCCGGCCAACTAGGCACGGTGTAATCTTACATATACATAATATGAAGCATGCATGAGAGCTCAAATAAAAGAGATAACTCTATCGGAGTAATGTAAGGCCGAGAACCTCCGATTATATTATGGATCAAACATCATCTCTAGGTATCACCTTGAAGGAACTAATATCATGAGGTGAGACAACAATAAGAAATAACATTAATGAAATCATAAAGATAGGATTATCAAGCTCATAATGGCATCATCTCATAGGCTTTGGAATCTCTGAAATAGCATCATTATCATCATCATTATCATGGAACATATCTCATCTCTATCTCATAAGAAGCTCTTAAGAATCATGAACTTTCAACTTTTAGGATGTAAGAAGGTCATGGAATATATGGAAGGTAGTAATATAAGAGTCGTGCCTTAACGAAAGAAAGGAACTAGCCTTACATACCTTTACGTCTCCTTAACAACTAAGCGTTCTCCTTCCAAGTTTACAACTCTACATTCAAGAGGATTCGTATTACATTAGATCATTAGAAACATGCTTAAGGCTAAGCTAAGGCAATTAAGAGCTAACGAAAATTGGTCAGGATTTCCTTTGTTTCAACAACTTCCTCCATATAATAAGCAACTCCCAAGCATCAATAACAACACCCATAATATCATAATCAATAAACTTCTTCAAGTTGAACATTATTCAATCCTCACAATTCTCTTTCACATCATCCACAACCATAGCTACAACGTAACACCATATTAATTCTCATATAATACTTCCTCAACGTTATTAGTATCATTCATAACAAGATTATGCTCATCTCATACTAAAAATCAGGACTCAAATTAACTTATTACTCAAAATACCATTATTTCCATGTTTGAGCTCATATTCTACTTCCTTCTCTAATCCAAATCTTTCAACCACTCAATACTTTTAATAACATAAAATAGATGTAAAGCTCACCTTTGATTATGTAGGAATGATCTTTTGATGATGATAGTTCACTTGAGAAAAAACCCAACTTCAATTCCAAAGGGAACCTCGACTTCCGCAAACCCTAGTGAGCACCCATACACTTGATTCTACTAATTCTTGGTATTTAATCTTTGATTTCTCTTGGATATGTGTTAATAGGGTGTATGGAATATCCTAGAGGTTTTAAGAGTGGTGGAGAAGATAAGAAATAAGAAATATGAACTTGGGTCCTCTTTATATAAAAAAAAATAAAAGCTGCCCGACATGGTTTATACGGACACTTATACGGTCCGTATTAGTGACCGTATAATACCACCAGTGAGTAACTCTTCTCTGGATAGGTTATACGAACCCTTATACGGACCGTATAAATTGTCATATAACTCACATTTTTTCGAAATTGTTCCCGTCGCTTCGCTTGACTTCCAATCCTTATGGAGCCTTCTTGGCACTTGTATAATACTTCATTAACCATCTAGGGAGCCTTATAGCTCCTCCTCAAGATGTTACTAAATAAGAATTAACTCGATACTTGCAAAAGCCTCACCAACCACGACTTATACTTTACTTCCTTCGACGAACTTAGTTTCACCGATTTGTCTAGCTTTAAAATCTTGTCGTATACACTTTAAAGTTATGAAGTACTCTCCTTAAGGCCATATGGACTCCATGTTCCCCTTAAGCTTGCGTTAGTCTATTCACAGCTCAACATAGGAAATGTCAGAGGTGTAATATTAACGTTTTCTATCATAAACAATATTACTTCTTTTGCAGGTGTACACCGTGAAATTGATGATGATGTACTAAATATCCTAAAAAAAATATGTGTTGATCAAATTTATGTAGAATTTATACAAATTGCTACTTTTACATTAGACAATAACTTCTTGATGTATGCAGTGGTAAAAAGAAAAAAGGCTGTATTTCTTAAAGATGGGGCAAAAATTTTAAGATATGAAACATTTGTAACCATAACTGATGTAGGTCGTAACTAAGTTAAATTTTGTTGCTGATGTCACGACCCAATTTAGGATCGCGCGGGCACCTATCATTTCCTACTCGGTAGGCGAACCCTTAACCAAAACAAACCATTTATAGTAAAGAACGAGACTCATTTTCCTTCTAGAAATATTATAATCAACAGGGGAAATCAAACCAATATATTAATCAAACAGCGGAAGTGTTTACAATAATTTTTAAATAAAACACTAATTCAGTTCTCCCCATGATCTGGCCTAGACTAGTACAAGAGCGACTAATATTGAACAGGAAAATCTATGACCCAACCTCTATCTCGGAATGAAAAGGATGGAGGCCTTCAAGATAGGCACCGTGCTTCTTCCGAGAAGTCCAACGATCAATTTCTTGAAAATCTCTAAACCCCAAAGGGATGTAGCAAGAGTCGTATCAGTACAACACTAGTATTGGTAAGCATCATAGGCCGACAATGGTTAGAAGAACATATTAGTAAAAGAGTTCACAAATAAGCATGGTAAGTAACACAAGGCCAACAGTACACATTACCTACCGCTCGTCGCAACAACAAAGACTCATATTCTCCTCAACTCTCCCTTAGTGATCTGATTGCCTAACTTACGTTATACTCGCTTTTATCTCCTTAGCATACAATAGACAACTTCACACAAATATCCCAAGCCAACTACCGTTACACTATTCAATCTTAGTATCAGAAAGACATTCCATCATTGATGTTCATCATTCCCCTAATTTTAGGAAATCAAAAAATACAACTAAACCAACGAAAATCAATAAGAATGGTTCAAGATCATAGCCTATGATTATAGCAACTACGCTCAACTGTGTCAAGTCTCAAATACTCAGTCCGAATCCGTAAATCACAAATACATCACAAGAATATCACAATAGAAGCTAAAGTGCAATGCAATGCAGTAATGTATGAAATGTATATGCAATGCAATGTTGTGTACACATGTACTCCGGACGAAAATATCGACGTCTCGGTAGCACAACCCATGGGGGACTCGTGACGTCCATGTATGTCACGGCTCCAGCAACAACCTCGAATACCCGCTACCTCACTATTCCGGCAAAAACCCCGGCAATCGCTATGCACAACCTCGATTCCGGGACAACCATCAGATATCGGTCCTCACGCCACTTTCATCCAACTGAGCCCAGCTCATCACAATGTTTTCTCAAGTATCAGCAATGTATCAACAGTATACCATGAAGGATGAGAATGCGTGCAATGTATGAGTTCAATGTCAATAATCAAATCAATATCATAAGTACCACACATGGGCACACCAAAAGTATCATAAAAAAGGCTACACAATAAGCCACGATAGAACATTATCCTCGTATCAAACATCAACAAGTCAGATACCACAATATCATAGTCAGGATATATCAATAGTCTCCAATAGCCAACATGGACAAGTCACATACCAATATCACCTCATTCCTTTACTGCCTAACGACATCAATATATGATAAATAGGCTGTCACACCCCGATCTTACTAGGGTGTGATGGGCACCCGACCCCATATTCGGAGCCGAGCGAACCCGCGGACTCTTGTCACACACATATTCTCTTTGGATTCTTAAATCAAATGAAAGTAAAATACATAGTAAAATTTTCAAAATCTTTTCGTCGTTTCTCCTTCCTTCATGTATTCACCCTATAGGCCGATATGCTTTAACCTCTGGCTCCAGGCTAATGAGTTCCCTTCATTTGGACTTAAAGCCCATAATACATCCTCCCCCCCTTGCGGGTTCCTTATATGCCAAGCCCCTTTTATGAAGTCTTCGTCTATACCTTATTCCTCGTCTTCCTTCCCAACTCGTGTCTAACATATCGAAACTTCTAATCCTAAGTTTTTCTTTTACTTTCTGCCTATGTCATCATTTTGTCCCCATTTCCATACCCTTTCGTCCATTATTCGTCCTTTCATTTGCTTAACTCACTTGCTCATAATTCCTCTTTAACTGTGCGTTGGTGCTGTAGCTGTACGTCCATATTTCGCAAGTGTTACGCTACTTTTGTTCTTAGCACAGAATCCTTACAATTCTCGCTCTCTCTTCATCCTTATTCATCGGGTCTTTAACTATATTTGTGATGCTATAGCCGGGCGGTCTCTTATGCACACTCCCTCCATTTTATTTTATTTTCGCTAAGATCAAATCCCTCAGACCTCACATGAATTCTTATTCCACACCTTCAACTCCCACTCGACAACGTCGACCCATTGCTTTTATATACCTTTCAATACCAAAGTCTTATAACATCGTCACTAAACTTAGTCATTCCTTCTCTTACTTCACATTTTCTTGTCACGATTACTATTCCTTTAGCCTCACTTATTGCAATTAGTTCTCGAATTCCATACATTCCTCTCCCCGTCTTCTTTTACCACACTCTACCCCTTTTTCACATGCTTATTTCGAGTCCTTTCCCAAATAGTCTCGTGCTCTGCCGGTAGTTTTTCTCGGGAGCTCCATTTACTGAGGTTTCCTACCTTTCACCCCCTTCCGGCAGTGTAATCTCTTCATTTTCCACCTACTCACTCTTTCTCTCTTCCAACTATCGTCACATTAGAATTTCCAATCTCAACCTATAGTAGAATAATAACAGCTTACTTTGCAACACTTGTATCACTTACTCTTGATGTCTCTCGAACTTCGGCACCCTTACTCGATTGATACCTTTTATACCGTAGCTTCGATTGCTGGGACTCACATGTCCACTGATACAATCATATATGGGATATCCTACACCTTCATATATATATATAATTACTATCAACTAACCCACCAAATACTTCCAAACACTGTTCAAGCCTATCCTATTTCTAGGACTGTGATGCACTTCCTGTCTCTTCACCGAGCAAGTCTGCCTCGTCCTGCGCGTCCTCTTATGGTCTCCAACCATTCCATATGCTCTAGTTTCCCTTAGGCTACCCTAACTTCTCATTTGTCTCTTAAGTCTGGACATATAGAATTTCTTGCATACTTCCCAGGGGGGTCACCCATCCTGAAATTGCTCCCACCTGAGCACCTTAACCTCGAAACTTTGGTGGAATCCGGTGCCTTAATGCTGCTATAATCACGTCCGCTCTCTCACATGACCTTTATTACCTGATCTGGGGCAAATTGAAGCCTTACAAATTTTGGGACATTTTCGTAACACGTCCTTTCTTTAATTACTATTTTACCCTTTTCGATCCTCAACGTCCACTTTTTCACTTATATGTGTAACCACTTCCTGTACTGGGCTTCCAGATTCCCGAGGGTAGTGATCGCACCTTTATCGCCATGCCAAATCCATAACCCTTCTTGAAACGTCGCATCTCGCTTATTGTCTGTTTATCGTATTTCCTTTCCGCACTTCTTCCTTAGACGTACCCATTCTGGTAGGACCTCCTTTACCATGCCTACTATTCAAAATCTGTGCGTCGCACATAGCGATAACACCTCACAGAACATACGGTCTTATGACACATTCCAGGCTCATCCAGTGCTTCCAATTTCAGGCATGTAATAATTACGTTAGACTTACCTCTATGGCCTTCCATAGCGTCACTCGCTCTTCTTCCGTCGTACGTCCGGCTTATATAAGAAAATCTTATTTCTTATGACTTGGCTCTATCGCACGATCACAGGAAAAGAAGGTCAACAATTCCTAGATGCCCCGTGACCTCCCGTTTATAAATGTGGCCGCTTCACACCCATAAACAGGACTCTACCGGACACGACTTTGCAGACAACCCTTAGACCGACCTGCTCTGATATCACTTTGTCACACCCCGATCTTACTAGGGTGTGATGGGCACCCGACCCCATATTCGGAGCCGAGCGAACCCGCGGACTCTTGTCACACACATATTCTCTTTGGATTCTTAAATCAAATGAAAGTAAAATACATAGTAAAATTTTCAAAATCTTTTCGTCGTTTCTCCTTCCTTCATGTATTCACCCTATAGGCCGATATGCTTTAACCTCTGGCTCCAGGCTAACGAGTTGGTGTAGTGGATCAGGAAACTTATGACATGGAATGAAGACTCGTGTAAAGACCGAGGAGTTCGATGATAAAAGAAATAAAGTAAGGGATAAGGAATGGGCATAAAGAGAAAAACGACTATAAAAGGGACCCCCTAGAAGTATTATGACACCCCATGAGTTCAGTTGAACATTCGAGGACGAATGTTCTAAAGGGGGGGAGGATGTTATAGCCCGTATTTCGTACGTTCGGATAATTCGAGATAGTTGCAAGAAGTTAAGGGCAAAGCTATATCGTGATCTTGTTTAATGCACAAGTTGTTCATGAGCATTAATTGTGGATGTCATTAGTGTGGAAATATTGAGAAAGGTTAATGGTAAACATGAAAATTCACAAAAGAGTTTATGGTAATATTGCGGAAAGGCTAGGGGTACAAAGGGAAATTCGCAATATGACTCATGGAAATATGAAGGAAGGCTAGGGGCAAATTTGGAACTAAGGGAAATGATTTTCATGAATTAAAGGAAATTCTCTAGAAATTTCAAGAAAAAGGGCCACTTGGCCGTGGACCCCACTCCCAAAACTTGGCCAAATGAATTCAAGCCAAGCATAGGGACATATGTCTAATTATCATTAGAGGGGACCAAATATATATATGGGGGAAAGATGACTTATTCATCAATTTGGAAGTTGGAAAAAAAAAAAAAAAAAGGAGAAAAACCAAAGGGCCATTCGGCCAAGCTTGAGAAAGAAGAAAAAAAAATCTTGGAAAATAATTCTTCAAAAAATTACTCTCTCTAGCCAAACAATCCATTGAAGGGCGCTTAGTAAGGTAAAGTGGTTATTGGAGCAAGAAGAATATACATATTCATACAAGTTGGGGAATCCTAGCCAAGGGAAGGATAAAAAAAGAAGAAGTAAGGTTTGAGCCTTTTCTTATATGTTATGGACAATTATGTATGTTGTAGTATGTGAAAGTGGAAGAAATTCATGGAAGTGTGAATATTTGATGTGGCCGTGTATGTATATATATGTGTAGGAGAGATGATTTAATTATTTTATGTAGTGTTTGGTTGTTGTTGTTGTGGATGTTGTGTGGATAATGAAAGTTAGGTGATTCTAGTGAAATTGTGGTGGTTGTAGAGTTATTTTAGAAGTTGGTGTGAATTGAACATAATGTTCTTGCATTTAAGAAAAATGATGTTGTTAGTATGATGTTGCTAGTATGCAAACTATTGAGTTGTTGTAATTGAATTTAAAAGAAGAAAATTAGGTTGTTGATGCTCTTATTGAAGTTGGAAAGTTTTGGGTGATATGGTATGTTGATGGGGTTATTGGAATATTCTAAAAAATTGTATGAAGCATTCTTGAATCATGTTGAAATAATTTTGGCATAATGCTTGAATGTAGTATCATTGGTTTTGGCATGATTATATGTGATTGGCTTGGATATGAATGAGTTGCCGATGAATTATGGCAAGGATTATTAATGTTAGAGTGTGTCTTGGATTAATTGTCGGCATTGTTGGCAAGATTTGTTGGTATTATTGTTGATAGTTTGGCCGGGTTGAATTCCCGGACTGTTATTGATTAAAATTGGCCGAGTTAGATTCTCGGGGATGGTGTATTTACAGGGGAGATGCTGCCGAAATTTCGGCAGACCATAAGTGAATTTATTTGAAAAGTCAAGACAAGTGTGCTTAGTAATGAATCTAATGGTTGCATCAATTTTCTTGAATGTAGAATAGCGGTAGCGAGCTTGGACAATTAAGCGTAGCTAGTTGGTCATGAGACAGGTATGTTAAGGCTCGTCCTTTTCCCTTCTATGGCATGAATCATATGTTGCGATTTTATAAATGCTCCCATAACATCCTTATTTTTCAAAAGTTAGAAGTTATGATTTCAAAGCATGATTTCCTTCCTAAAAGTTATGAATGTTTTCCAACATATTCATTTTTCTCCAAAATCCAAGTTTTATGATTCTTGAAAGTTTTGATGACCAAAACAACGACTATGATTTTATGATGACAACGATGATGCCAGACATGAGAAAATGACTAGGACGAATATGTCAAGGATATGTTCTTACCATGAATACGACGATATGAAATGTTAAGCTATTTTTGGATAATGACTATTTTAAAGGTTTCAAAGTATATGAAATGATATGTTATGACCGTTTTATGTTTTCCGTGATGTTATCCTTGATTGATAGTCTCGCTTTATAATTGTTCCTTCAAAGTGAGACAAAGCGCCCATGATTATTCCATACCGTAATCGGAGGCTACCGACCTTACGTCACTCCGATAGATACATGATTTTCTTTGGGCTCTCCTGCATGCTTATATGACATATGTATATGAGATATGTATATGCACATGGGGTGGGGGAAGGGATACATGGGGAATGGGAAGGGAAACATGTTTCATTGCCACCTGGTCAGCTGGTTTATCATCCCGGACGCGGGATGCCCGGACGCGGGATTTATGGGCGAGCCGGAGTATTTCGGCGCAATGTGGGCGAGCCGACGCTGTTCGGTGCTATGATACTACATGATACACTATGATATGCTATGATATAACATGATACGATATGATATGATATGACAAGATATGATATGCTATGATATAACATGATATGATATAAGTTCTACTTTCTATGTATGTGGAAAAGAAATGTTTTCAAAGGAAAAACAAACATGCATGGTATCCAGCCAAAAAGGCGTTCACATGTACAGGTTATCCCCTTATCACATCACATGCTCTATGATCCCATGGTATTGTTGTTCATACTTATATTCCTGTTTGTATTATTTTTCATATCTTACATACTCAGTACATTGCTCGTACTGACCCCTCTTCTTCGGGGACTGCGTTTCATGCCGCGCAGGTACACTCGGACAAGTAAGAGTTATTGCAGAAGACGTTCCAGCGGAGTTGGCAGACTCCATTTGTACCTGGAGTGCTGCCGAGTCAGATTATATGTCTTTGTGCGCTTTGTTCGAAGTTAGAGACTTTGCGGACGTAGTCGTGGGTCTAGAGTGTCGGCTTTAAAAAGGGTTCCACTAGTTGATGTGTTTTTATTATACATTATGTTACAGAGCCCTTATGTTTACAGACTGTGTTTAATTTGAGAAACGACGAAAAGATATTGAAAATTTTACTATGTATTTTACTTTCATTTGATTTAAGAATCCAAAGAGAATATGTGTGTGACAAGAGTCCGCGGGTTCGCTCGGCTCCGAATATGGGGTCGGGTGCCCATCACACCCTAGTAAGATCGGGGTGTGACATAGGCTTCTACTCATGAGGTCACCACTAAACATCCAATCTAGAATCATTTCACATTCTTGTCACATTTTATCCATTGCAATACCAAATAAGATTCAATATTAAATAACACAGGACACGTTATGCGGATCATACGGGAACTCCTCATCCAAGGGACATAGTAACTAAGTACCGAACAACTAACCCTTTCAAGTCACACATAAAGTCCCCCAATACTCACAGAACACCAACACAAGAACCTAGGTAATCTACGACCTACAAGACCGAACACACAAATCGCATAACAGTACTATCCTAAGAATCCATCCCAAAATCCAAATTCCTATACATACATTCTCCGTTTCATCTAATACACGAATATATAAATCTAACTTGAGTCTAATGAAAAGGAAGCCATAACCTACCTCGAGACCGAGCGGATGCCACGAACATCCATTGATATTCAATTCATTCATCACGTCGTAACCCGCACAAAGGAACTTGAGACAATCATGAGACCCAAGAATAGGAATTACCATTACAACACTTATACGAGATTCAGATTGATAACAATAATTGGGAATTTAGACTATCTCTGGATTTTCTAGGCCTTTATTATCAAATAATCCCTTTTCCTAACTCACAATTAAAGCTAAGTGATTTATTAAACCCCATTCATGATTAAAGATCAACCATTTAACCTACTAGCTAGGTAAAGTCACCATGTTTAACTCTATCTTTTAGAAAACCCATTTTCAAGATTCATGGAAGAAACCAATTTACAAATTTAAGAAGAAGATAAGAATATAAGTTAGTAACCATTCTAGGTTTATAAACATGAGAGATTAACTCAATATTATCCATATTAAGAACATGCTAAACATTTATCCTTCTAGGTCTAGGAATTGGTTATACCCATTTTTATTAGCTTTCTAGGTGAAGACCTTAGGAACAATAACTATGTGAAAGAAGGGATTAGAAGAGGTTAGGAAGATTACCTTTCCCAAAAAGATATGAATTTAAGCTCCCAAAAAGCTTGAGGGGGGTTGAGCTTTAGGGTTTTGAGAAAATAGGGCCAATTCCCTAAATGAACTCTTAAATAGGGAAAATCAGGGTACTTCACTGCTATAGCGGTCTGAGAACCGCTTTGGTGGCACCGCTAAGGTGATATAGGCTCTGTTGTGGTGGTCCCTTGACCAATCCACTTCACCACTTCGGCGGTGAGCCCACCGCTACAACTCCACCGCTGTAGCGGCATGCTAGTCGTTGTGGTGGTTCCACTGGGCCTAGTGGCCCAAATTCAATACTCTCACACCATGCGCACGACGGGTACGATCAAGTTAGCAATTTTCAGAAGTATGACTGAATCGAGTATAATTTTAAATAGTTGAGGTTGCGGGTTTCCTCGAAATTCATGGTAACGACGAAACGGGTCGTTACATCAGATGTCAATTGAACAACCGTTCATCCTCGAACGGCAAGGGAACAAACATGCACGGACGGTTAACATATTTCGCAGCCAGGATCATAAATCATACGTCTATACCTTTATATTTAGAACTCAGTGGAAAAGAAATAGATTGAACAACGTAGCCACGGAAATTTTCGTGACTTAGCATAATCAAATATAACTCAACAGAAATCCACCGGTTTTATACTAGATCATTCTAGGTTAGCGTACCCAACACTATACTCGTGATTTTCAACCGACTCTTACAAACCGAACTCTAACTACGAACAGATAAGAATCAGTGGATTACATACGTCTCCCAAAATAACGTGGCAAGAAAAACTGAAAGACAGTGAGCAAATAACTAAAGGTCTACTACGTGGGTGTAAGGCTCGAAGTACCTTGAATCACATCAAGAATTTAGAGACATAGGTTTTGTCTGGCTGCTACAGCAGCTATCAGAGCGCCGTAGCGGTGCCGTTATAACGGTAAGGGAATCGTTGCGGGGGAAAGAACAAGATTACAAAGATGCCGCTACAGTGGAATAGATTACCACTGTAACGCTGCCAAAGCTGCTGTAAGGTTACCGCTACAGCGGCGGCCGCTATGACAAAAATATAAAGAGGCAGTAGCCTCTCCCTCTTCACTTCCCATTACTCAACATACGAAAAATCTCTTCACACTCCTCAAGACTTCAACTCCCACTCCTAATCAATCCCAATAAAAACTTTCCCACACCCTTAACCTTCCCACTCAACACAAAACAAGCTTCCCATTCACAATTTGTGCTAAAACACAAGAGGAAAAGGAAGGGTTCAAGGCAAAATCTCAACTTTCATCCATTCTCTCGAATCTTTAAAAAAAAGGTAAGAATTTGTTCCCCTCATCCCTTAGTTAAGCAGTAGAACATGAATTTCAAGTGAACAAGCTTAGAAGACCGAATTTAGTGGTTCAAGTACTTCACTTTATAGCCCACCAGATCAGGCTAAGGACCGATCGGCTACAGGTATATGAGTCTTTTATTGAAATTTCCTATGTGTGTGCATTTACTGTAGGTTACGACTTAATAGCGGCGAGCGAAAATCCTAAAGGGACCAATAACAAAAGTATTTATAAGTAACTACGATCAAGGTGTTTTTGCCACCATTGGGAATCCTGAAATTTGGGGTGAAAGGTAGTCATACATGTAGATTGAAGGTGACTATTGAGAATTTCAAAGGCTAAATTTGCTTAGTCGGAAGCATAAGAGATCCGTTTTAATCCGGAGAGAGATGCATTATGAGAATTTATTGGAATCCATTAGAACTTCAATTTGTTCTACGCCATGCGATAAAGGTCACGTAGTAGGGTGGATGCGATCATACCAGCACTAATGCACCGAATCCCATTAGCGCTCGAAGGTTAAGCGTCTTTGGGGTGAGAGTAATACTAGGATAGGTGACCCCCTGGAAAGTGTACTAAGAGTCCTACAAATTCAGACATGAGAGACTTATGAGAAGCTAGATTAACCTAAGTGAAATTGGAGTATGCGGAGTGGTTGGAAACCCTAAAAGACCGCGAAGGATGAGGCGGACTAGACCGGCAAAGAGAAAGAAGGTGCATCACAGCTCTAGAATTAGGATAAGTTCGAATAGTATTTGGAAATACTTTGTAAGCGAGGTGTTAGTGTGTAACGTTGCTATATACCAGAGGCATTAACCGAACAGGGTAATGAAGTTCAAGTGACAAAAGTGGTACAATTGTTACAAGGTAAGTTGATGTTATTTTCACTACAGGTTAGAGTTGGAAAGTCCTAATGCTATAACATCAGGGAAAGGAAGAAAGTGAGTATATAGGAAGCAGAAGATTAGGTTGTCTTGAGAAAAGGAAAAAAAATGTAAGCAACGAGGGTGAGTGAAGCTTTCAAGAGAGACGACGGGCAAGGCAAGGGACTATTTGGATAAAACTTCGAAGGTAGGTATGCGAAAGGGATAAAGTATAGTAGTATGGAACAGGAGATGAATGTGTGGGGTTAGAGAATGGACTTCGATAAATGGGACTAAAGGATAGTAACTACAAATAGGGATGTGGCGTAAGAGAGAGAATGATCAGGCCTTGCAACGATACTAAGAGATTTCCAGCTCTCGAGAGGTATATAAAGGGATAAATGTGTAGTCATGCTGACACGGTTGCCTCAGAAACGGAGAAGCTTTCCTAAAAGATGATTTAAGAATAGAACGGATTTGCACGTTTAAAGGAATATTTAGAGGAATATTTCATGAACTTCAGGGTCGATACTCTAAAATAACAAGTGGAGAAGGGCGCTCGGGGAGGAAGGAACTTAAGGAAGGTTTGAGAATTAAAGTAGGAAATGCATACTAATGGGCTGGTCAAAAGGAGAGGAGAGAAGAAAAAGGAAAGAAAAGAAAAATTGAGCCATCACCAAGGACAAGCAAGAGGATGATCAATTAACAAAGCTAACCGGGAGGTAGTACATCAATGACATAGGATGAGGATAAGGAATACCCAGATTCGATTATAAAGGAAATAGAAGGATGTATGGGAAATATTCATGAGTATAGACTAGCCTTGGCGGCGGAAGGAGAAGAAAGAAGAGAGTATATTTGCAAGGATTTCACGACACGAATAAGAAGTGGTAGAACACTGGAAGAACTACAACGCATAGGGGGGATGCAAATAAGTAGTCAAGGAAAATTTTGAATAAGTGAGCTAAGTGAATAAAAGGATTGATAGTGAAAGTGGAAGAGTGTAGCATATTAACTCTCAATGATATATTGTAGACGTAAGGTGAAACCGGAAACTCAGAGTAAGAAGAATTTCAGTGATAATAGTTTTAGAGGAAGATGAGGGATAAAAAGAGCAAAGTGTGACCAAACGCTCCTCAGAATGTTTTGATGGATTCCAATATCCCCATTAACCCGTTGATTTGGGAAATGTTCAGTCGTAAAAGGTAGAAGTAGAAGGGCCTTAAAAAAAGCAGCGAGAACAAATCTGTAATGCATAAGCGCTTCGTTTAAATGCAAAGCCCTCGATTAGCAGAAAGGAAAAATAAGTCAAGCTATACGATGAGAGAATTCCGGTATTATAAGAGACCAAAAGAGTTGGAGGATCGTTAGGGTAGGTCGATGACTACTGATACTCGGGAATTACTAGTGTATAAGTTCACCCTTAAAAAGGGGGGAAAAGCAGTCTAGTCCTGAAACGAGGTATGGCATTGTCAAAATTCCAAGGAAAGAAAGATGTTAGCTTAAAGAGGCCAACATTTAGGACGTAGTAGCATATCAAGAATGCATTAAGAGAGAGCAAAAATGAATTAAAGATAAGCATACCACAAAGCAGGTATGAAAAGAAATTAAAATGGATCAAGAGAATACTTCATGCGGACGTGAGATATAGTATTTCTAGACCAGGGAAATTTGTGTTGTACCTAAATAGGCAGCGACGTATCCTAAAGAGTAATAAAGAGAGTACGAAAGGTCTGCAAGCTCACCACAAAGAGAATAACGAAATGGATGATGAGTACAAAGGACACTTTGGCTTACAACGGAAGAAAAATCTTGATATTAAAGGAAAAGTATGAGAATCTTAACAAAAGGAGTAATGATAAGAGGTGTGGCGATATCTAAAGAGAGGAAGAACGATGTGGGTGCAAATAGAAATGCAGCAGCATCACTAGAAATTAGAAAGTATATCATGAGTCACTAATCGTACTGAGTATAAGGGTATGTATTATAGAATTATATGAACCATCAGCGTAAGGTTATGCCCTGCGGATGGGAATGGACACACCGGAAAGCCAACAAGGAATGACAGCTAACTAAGTGATCACTGGAATAAGGAAGTCAAGGGTAAGTATACCATACTGATGTTAGAAAAGAAGTTGTGGTAAAGTGAGAATTGCCCTAACTTTATAATTATAAGTTATACTACAAGATTTGAGGCAAAGGAATTAAAAGGAGAGTTTTGACAAGAACTCGAAGATATTGTAAGCTATAGACCAGTTCAAACTATGATTATTAGTTCATCGCAATATATAATCCTGCTACGAGAAATAATAAGGATGGTGATGGAATATTAGGAATGTACGTAATTAAGAAATTATATTGAGGATATGGGTATAATTGATCATGGAAAGGAATTAAGACGGATAGTTGAAGAAACATAACAGTTAAGAGTAAGGTTTTGTCAGTAGCAGAGTACCGCTGAACAAGCAACTGGACATTAGTATAAGAAAATTTACGATAAATCAGAGAGCTTGGCTAATGAATTACGAGGGGATAATTTAGCACGTATCTAAGCTCAACGAGTACAAGTAGGGATAGCCAAGATAGTATCGGAGGAGTCAACAAAAGAAAGTGTTGTATTCGAGCAAGGGAGTTATCCATTAATAAAGAAATGAGGAACGAAGAGGAAGGACGCTCGCAGGACGGTGAGTAGCCGTGGCGTGGCCAGTTAAACCACAGGAATGAAGACAGAATAAGAATGGACTACTAGTTGACTTGTAATTATGTACATGAGAATTGAAGACTGTACGACTCACAAATGAATTTGATAAAGAGCTAAGAAGAACAGGACGAAACTGACCAAATTATAGTACAAGTATACAGTAGTCGAACAAAAAAATTCAATGAGGCTATCGAGGATCGGTGCACTACAACATTCAAGGACGAATGTTTTTAAGGGGGAAGGATGTTACATCCCGTATCTTCGAAGAAGCACTTATCAAATTTGAAACATAAATGTGTTGAGTTATGGTTAAGTAAAACCCCTTTGGAATATAAGCAAGCATTATTAAGTATATTTAATGAGTAAAGGATGTATATAAGGTATACCAGAAGATTTTATAAGGAAATGAGTGAAAGAAATGGAGTAGTAAGACTTTGGAGAAAGGATGGGTAAAATTTCGTGTGAAAATTTTAGTCCAACTTGAGGGAAGAATATCTCTTAGCATATGAAGTGTTTTGAAGTGAAACAAAAGCCTAAAATGAAGTTCGTCGAGTCGAGTTTCTGAAGGAATAAATGACGCATCGATAGGACATCGGAGTAGAGAATTGTGGATGTTACAAGTTCGGCTGACAGAGCAGAAACACATGCTACAGTAACTGCTACAGTATAGACCTGCTACAGTAACTGCTACAATAACTGCTACAGTGACCCGACCTGAATTTGGACCTTATAAAAGGGGGAAAACCCCATTTTTTTTCACCAAAAATCAGTCCTTAAAGCTTAGTAAACATAGACGGGCATTTGAGTCATAAAAATTTAAGGGATTGAAGTGATTTTGCTTAATCGAGGCTCGGGGAGCACATAGTTGTGATTATAGTATTATTTTGCGTTGGATTTGGCTTGGATTCAAGGTGGAATCTTGAAGATATTATCATTTTGACAAGAATAAGGTATGAATCTCTTTCTATTTACGTTAATACCGGTTTATTCTCGGAGACAAAGTCGTTAATAATTATGTAGTAAGTTGGTTAGTTATGGAAGTTGGAAAACAGTGTGTGGGCTGTTTTATGGCACATGTTGGTGTTGAAAGTGATGTTGTTAATGTTGGTATTGATATTGTTGCTGTTGGTTACTGAATTGCAATTTCGGGCTAGGCATATAAACAGAGGAGATGTTGCCAAAATTTCAGCAGATTCTAGAAAGATTAATTTGGAGGCTTAGGATAAGTATATAACAATGGTCCTAATTATAACATGAATGGTCTTATATGTATATTGTGGGACCAGAAATAGGTGGGAAGGCCGGGACGTGAATTTTCAGGTATGTAAAGCTATCCCTTCTTCCTTCTTTGGCATGAATTACATAAAATGAACAAACGGTGAACACATGTGACTCCAATGAACTCTAGTTCTCAAGTACTTGCCATGATATTTTTATTTAGTCCCCCAAGTGTTAGTTCATCCTATCTATTCTCTTGAATCCTAAATGATGATTCATTTTGTACATGATTGCCCTAATACTAAGTGTTCTCACCTCGATAATAATTCCTTCAAAAGATATCCTGAAGTGACATGATTGTGCATTCACAAAAGAGTCTTCATACAGGATCATGAGTTACTAATGAAAGGCTTGGCATTCATACACATTTTCATTGCATCACTTCACCGAGACCCTTACTAAAGGGCCGGGTACGGTATACATTTATATTTCACCGAGTCCCTTACTAAAGGGCCGGGTACGGTATACATTTATATTTCACTGAGTCCCTTACTAAAGGGCCGGGTACGGTATATATTTATATTTCACCAAGTCCCTTACTAAAGGGCCGGGTATAGTATATATTTATATTTCACCGAATCCCTTACTAAAGGGTCAGGTATGGTATATATTTATATTTCACCGAGTGCCTTACTAAAGGGCCGGGTACGGTATATATTTACATTTCACCGAGTCCCTTACTAAAGGGCCGAGTACGGTATATATGTATGTATATGATTTCACTCACCGAGTCCCATAATGGGTCGGGTACGGTATACAGAGTATACGTATGCATGACTCACAACATAAGGTACAAATGCATTGGTATTCCTTGATTATCATACTTATCTCCTGTCATCTTTTCACTCAGTCATGATCTTCATTACTGTACTTCATGCTTTACATATTCAGTACATTTTCCGTACTGACCCCCTTTCTTCGGGTTGCGTTTCATACCACGGTACGGATACTTATTTTGGTGATCCTCTGAGCTAAGACCTTTTGCTCATTTTGCTTGGAGAGCTCCATTGGTCCGGAGTTTGAGTCATTTTGGTACAGGTTCTTTGATATAGACTCATGCATATCCAGGGGTACGGTGGGGCCCTGTTCCGTCGTGTTTCACTGTTATACTCTTAGAGGTCTGTAGACATATGTGGGTTGTATATATGTTTTGGTAAGCTACATCGACATAATTCATTTGGATATTCCCGTATATAGTGGCAGCCTTGTCGGCTTGCATATTTTGTCATGTTTTTGTTAACTCTGACTCCTCAGGAGACAGGTTCATTTTGATATATGACATTATGAGTCTATAGCGTACTTTTATAAATTTTCATATTTTCCTTAGTTTCAGTCTGATTATATCTAGCAAGTTCGTATACGAGTGTTCAGCTGGGGCACTAGTCATGACCCATCGGTTTGGGTCGTGACATATACTTTAGGTCTCAATTAACAATCTAAGAGCTAATGAAAATTGGGCAGCATCTCCTTTGTTTCAATGACTTCCTCCACGTAATAAACAACTCCCAAACATCAATAAGAACACCCACAATATCATAATCAATAACTTCATCAAGCTAGACATTATTCAATTTTCAACACTCCCTATCAAAATCATTCATAACCATAACTATGGCACAATACCGTATCCATTCCCATATAATACTTCTTTAACACCATTTGCATCATTCACTATAAGATTTTACTCATGGCATGTCAGGAACTATTATTCATGTCGTGTTACCATTCAAGAATTTCACCTTTTCCATCTTTGCTCTTCCTACTCTATTTTCTTCCATAATTCAAGTCTTTCAACCATTCAATATTCTTAATAACATGAAATAAATGAAAAACTCACCTTTGATTAGGTAGGAATGGGCTTTGGATAAAATACTTCACTTGGAGAAAACCCCAACTTCAATTCCAAAGGAATTTCTAGCTTCCCATAACCCTAGCTAACATCCTTGCACTTGATTCCACTAATTTTTTATATTGATCTTTGATCTCCCTTGAGTTTATGTTGGTATGGTGTATGGAATGTTCTAGAGCTCTTGAGAGTGTGGAGAAGATGGCAAATGAAAAATATGAACTTGGGACTTATATTTATAAAAAAGTACAAAGCTGCCCGTCAAGAATTATACGGATACTTATACGGTCCGTATAATTTTATACGGTCCGTGTAAGTGACCATATAAGTCATCCAGTGATGACCCTTCACTGTGACTATTATACGGACCATTATACGGACCGTATAAAGTTATACGGACTTTATAAATGGTCGTATAACCCACCTTCTCCCGAACTTGTTCTCGTCGATTCATTCGATCTCCAATCCTTATGGAACCTCCTTGGCACTTGTTTAATACTTCATTAACTACCTAAATATCCTTATAACTTTTTCCTAAGACATTACTAATCAATCCTTAGCTCGATAGTTTGCGAAACCTTCTTTAATACCACTTATACCTCACTTGCCCTTGACAAACTTTCTTCTCTTGCCTCAAATGTCTTTGGAATCTTAATTAAAATTATTAAATACTCTTTCTTACTTACAGAAACTTCACGTACACCTTAACTTGCATTAGCTTAATCACCACACGATGACGCGAAATGTCCGAGGTGTAACAAATACCCCTCCTTCTTTTCATTTCATACCAAACACACCCCAACCTTCCCCTCCCCCTTTCCCTTTAACAAAAACCCTAGCCGTACTACCCCACCCCCTTGTCCTCGTGTCATTGTGCCTATTTTTGCCAAAAATACAGTATGCTTTTACTTTTCACAGCATGTGCTCGACCTATTGAGGTAAAGAATTAAGGGCTCCATCCTCTCTCATCAAGATCGATCCCAAACACGGTATTAAATTGCTTCTTTTACTTTATTTCTTTATTTTTACTGAGCTCAAACGTTCAAACTCTCTAAAACCTTAATAGATTTTGTCTGTATATGTTTGAAATCGTAATTTTTGATTGGTTCATGAAGAACCCTACGGATCGATTTTTTGTTGACTTAATCTGATCCTTTGATGTTGTTTTTACTGACCACATCATGAACCTAGGGTTTAGGGGATTTGGGGATTTCTATAAATACGGTCCTCTATTTGCATTTTACACAGACCTGGCACTTGATATTTCACTTGCAAAATCGAATACTTAGGGTTTCTAGCATTATTTGCTTAAGACCTTTATCTTTCAGTTAAGGTCAAATTTTAAAGGCTTAATTATGTGTTTGTGTGGTCTTTTAGTGATTTTTTAGCATTTAGGGGGAACAACAAAGCTTCCAAGTCCAAATCTCTTCAAGGCTGGGCATCAAAGAGGTAATCCTCCTTCCCCTTTATTTTTCTGCATTTTAATTCAGTTTCTTAGTTGTTTGTATTGTGTTTATATGCTGGTTTTAGTTTAACTTTTTGCTAAATATGTTCATGTGCCATGTTAGTTTAGTTTAGGCAGTAGAGTATGTGTTTGTATGTCAATATTGGTTTAGCTGGTTTAGTTTTTTATTTAGCTTTAGCCTAGTTTGTTTTAATATGCCTCATATGTTAATTTAGATTAACTCAACCTATACTAAAGCATGTTCTTATATTGTTAGTTTGTTTCAACAAAGCATGTTTGTACATTATCTTGACCAAGCTTGATCAGATTAATCCTTATGTAATAATGCCTAGTTTTAAAACATGTTGTGAAGTACAATATGATCTGATCCCTATTTGTTTGTCCCTTTAATACATAGTGCAGTCTTGTTATAGCCTTGTTTAGCCCATATTAGATATATTAAGAAGGGAAATGACACCATGAGTTTTTAAACATCTTAATGGTCAAATGCCAGCTTGTTTTGGATCATGTTCTTTACCTTAAGTGTTTTGTCTTTTCTGCCTCATGTCTTGCATAACTGGAATCTCTGTGGAACTAATTGTCCAATATTAGATGAATGATATGCCTATATGCCTCAAATCGTGGCACTACGGATCATCACATCTGTCTTTGCCTATTTTACGAATGTAAGTGTGTTACTTGCTGTTGTGTCATTGGTGAAAACTGAACTTGGTTTGATGTATATCTGCTAAGCATGACTAATATGTGCCTAATGGTATTGTTGATTGTTTGTGATAGTTGCTCCTATGTGAATATTGGACCTAACTTCCCTAATCTAAATGCATGTTGAACTGGTTCCTAAGTCCCTTTGTTAGCAACAAGATTAACATGCCAAACCACCTCTTTGATTCTGGACTAACTTGTATTAATGATTGACACTTGACAAATGCTTATACTTGTTCAATGTTTAAACTTAGCCATTTATGACTCAAATTTTGATGCACTGGACTGTTTCCTCTGTACTGTGTTTTGTTTTGGATCAAACTATGTCCTCGCAATGTATTTAAGGGTTAAAAAAATGAAACCTTATGTTTATTGGACCTAAAATTGCATATTTTGAAATTGAAATAACCTATTGCTTAACTGGGTAGTATCCAAGACCTCTGTATGCTTCCTGAATCATTTTGTCCAAAGCTATAAGGCTTATACTACTTGGTTCTCTTTTGTTAATCTAGTGTCATAAGCCTTAGAATGTGTTAAAAGGATTTTTAGTTTAATCTGCTGCATCTCTGAGCCTACTTTAGTATTCTATTGAAGCTTTATAATAAATATTTGAAGTTCCCTAAGAGATAAACCTGCTGAATGTGTTGTTTGATCATGTTGTTAACTGAAACCCATTCATGCCTATTTAACAAGTCAAATGGGTATATCACCTAGTGTAATGGCTATTTGAACTAACATAAAAAATGGGATTTTTATATCTTGCTACTTACTGAAAAAAACAAACAAAAATGCATGTTATGCCCATGTATACTAGGTTTGCCTGTGCTTGATTAGTATGAGTACTGTCTTCTCTTCATCTCCTTCTTTGTATGCCATTTAGTATGACTGCTTGACTCTAAATTTGGTATAAGGAGTAAATTTGAAGCAAGTAAATGAAATAGAGAACCTACGTGAGACTACTTTTGTTTTTATTTGGTGTTAAAATCTATATTGGATGTGATGTGTGTGTTCTTATTTTATTCCTGCCTTTCCATGAAGTTTGGGTTAAGTGTTTTATTCTTTTACACTCTCTTCTTGCCTCCTCTGGTTTTGAACTCTCTAAACATAGGAGATATACACTTGATATACAAGGTATATCTAGCTTCATATACACTCCAGTGTATATGAAGTGGTATACTTAATGTATATAAGTGTATATCCCTTCCTATTTTCTTTAAAGAAAAATGATTGATGTTGTGTGGACTTATACCATTTTATGATTGTTGGGCCTCTTCTGTGTGCTTTATGTTGGGCTATGATTTCTATTCTTTTGTATTTGGGCTCATTTATCGGCATAAGAAACTTGGGCCATGAATATTCTTTGACTTGCTTGATATTGGGCTTGAGTTTTTCTCCTGAATTGCTATATTCCCTTTAAATATTTACACCTTTGCTTGATTATTGTAGTTTTCTGGTTTAAACATGGATTAAATGCTTTAATTTAAATACCTAAGTAGGATACTAATCTTTACTTGCTTTCTATGTCTATGTGATTCAATACGACCACTTGGGCCATCTCCTCATGTATAAAACCAACTGGGCCTCACTTATTTGATCGAGTCCGCTTTTGAGAAAATATGTAAGGGAAGCTAATATTTGCTATGAAGGCCCAACCATGGTAAAAATGGTGAAGACCCAGCTATGGGTAAAAATAGCCAACTGGTGGGCTTAGATAGGCCCACCAGCCTAAACTTTCCTCCTTTTGTGTTACTTATTTGTACAAAATGCATTTGTAAAAACACTCACATATTATAGGAACCCTATGAATGTTAGAATTAGGAAATACGTACTATTTAGGTAAGTCGCCTAAAAACACTTTTAAAAATCGGTCAAATTTTGGAATTGTGTGAACTTACACACTTAATAGGATTTTTGCTCAATGTCTTTTTTATATATAGTAAGAAATAGTCTTCCAATGAAACAAATAAACTTTGGATTATGAGCTGGTAATAAACAATGGATTCTTGTGATAAACTTTGTTTTGGAAAACTGGAATTAAGTTGAAAAGAGTTGAAAACTGTTTCTATTTAACAAGAAATGATTGTGTAATGGACCTATTGAAGTGAAAAAGATCCGGACATTTTTATGAAGTAAAAAATGGACTTTGCACTTGAGAAATTTTGGGCTAAAATGAACGGACCATTTTGGAGAAAAATCTTTTTTTTTTTTTTGGATTTGGTCTTAAGCAATTTTTGGAAAAAAGGACTGCATTGGGCCCGGAAGCCCACAAACTGTTTCGGACCGAAAAAGGGACATATTGGACCGAGTATGATGTGAGATGGATTTGGACTTAGAATATTTGACCTATGGGCTTTAATGACTAAAATTTGACTTAACTCAATATAACTTGTGATTTTTCTTATATATATATATGTATAAAACGGAGATATACTCCATACTTTCATATATATATATATATATGTATGTATAAAACCCGTAAGGACTAAACTCATTTTATTAGAACTAGAATAGTAGCGACTCTACTCGGGAGAAATCCCGGGTGTGTCCTAGTCCGACAATAAAGTGAGTTGAATACTTACGTGGATTTTCTAAACCAAAACCCCTTTTATAAGGGGACTTTTTGCCATTTTTTTTCGAAAATTATGATATGAATGAAAATGATATTTTTCCGAAAACATAAGCAATTTAAGTATATAAAATACAAACAATCACACATTGAAGCTCGTAGGTCAATCATATTCTATGGATCCTTAATACTAGGGTGCTTAAAACCTTCTCTAGGGGATCACTAGAACCTTACCTGGAACTCTGGTCCAAAAAACTTTTTCTCTTGTTTGAAAAACTCTTTAAACCCGATTTTTCTAGTTTTCGTTGAAATAAACTAGGTGGCGACTCTAAAAATACTAAAATCCAATTCGAGCACCAACAACCTCGTAGTAACTTTTATGCTTTAACCCGCGTAAAAGCGAACCGTAACAGATGGAGACTCCGCTAGGGATTTTCTAGGTTCTAACCATAAGGGTTTCAATATAATGTGATTTCTTACTGTATTTATTTGCTTACGTGTTTAAATTTCGCAATTATAACTGTCATTCATTTCATATCATAAACTCCGCCACTCCTGGCAAAAAGAATTGTTTCAAAAAGGACACACGGGATCGTGGTCTAGCCTTCACTAAAAAACCTGAAACACCTTTTATCTGGAACACGTTGAACGTTAAGTTGGTGTGCGGTCACCGAACGGCCAACAATGGTTCACCCCGAGTAGTCCGCTCGGGTCCAAGGTTAATTCGAAAAACCCACTCTTGCATATGCCTAGGATAGGGCTAAACCAAATCCAAATATGAAGTAGACTGGGTGGTTTGAATATTTTAGACGTACCCAAACCTGATAGGAGGACTAACCCGTGTCAAGTACGATCTATGACTCGAAAAACACCGCATCTCATATTATGTGCTATTTGAAAACATGTAATGTGCCTATGAATGGAACCATTGCCTAGGAGTGAAGGGGGGGGGGGGGGAGGGGAGAATTAACCTTGACTTCTATTTTGTAGATATCGATCAACTTGACTTTCGACATGGTTTTGACTAGTTGTTGCGTATTTGGTGGAGCCAAATGCCCCCGGAAGAGAAAAAGGGGATTTCATGTCATTTAGGAAATCTGACATCTATCATGACTATGACGGGTTGCAATGAATTAATAGAAGTAATTACCGGGTTTTGGGACAGAGATAGGATGGTTTTCCAATTTGGGGACGACATTGAGATGACGCTGACTTTAGAGGAGTTCAGGGATGTGTTGACTAGTATAGGCTCGGGATTCAAAAGAAGAAAGAAATCTGACCTAAATGCCTTAATCCCAAAAAAACCCACCTACTCTCAAATTTACAAAATGCTTTCCTTGAACTACGCCAATTGGGCCCATGGCCTAACCATACCCTTTAGAGAGTTATACAAAAGGTTTGGAAGCTGTAACGACCCGTTTGGTCGTTATAGTATTTTGACCTATTTAATCTTGTTAACCCTTCCCCCGAGTCCCATTAGTACGATCTATGACTTAGTGAAGTCATTGGTTTGGGTCCCAAGACATTCGGGGATGTTTTGAGTCTCGATTGAAGGCTTAGTTTCACAGTGTTGGGGTTGAATTGGTCAGCACCGGGTTAAAATGATCTCTTTTGGGAATTCCAAGGTTACGTGTGAGTCCGTAACGTGGTTTACAATCAAAATGCATATATGGTTTGTGTTCGCGAGGTTCCGGATGAGTTTCAGGGGCTAAAATGAAATTTTGATCAAGGCAGAAAATTGGGCACCCGCCGTAGCGAAGGTGCAGCCGCTGTAGCGAAGGTGCACCCGATATAGCGAAGGGTGCCCCCGCTGCAGCAAAAGTTGGTGCAAAAGTCGTTTTTAAGTGTAATTTTTTAGTCTTTCCCCTCATAAACTCAAAAACACTTCCCTAGAAAGTGAGAGGTTATTTTCCTAGGGCTAGGGTGGAGTTCCTCCTTAAAGTTAAGTGCAAACCCTTACGTGATTCATTATATTCCCTTCTTTAAATCCCATGACAAGCTTAACCTCCAATAATTGTAGGTGAAAGATTGGAACCCAAGAATTAATGAAACCTTCAATAGTTGAAGGGTTGGAGAGATAGCAATGGAAAAGCATTCACCAGAACTTTGGGGTAAGATTCTAACCTAGTATTCATTATTTATTGTCGATTATCATCATCTCATAGTCATCCTACACACTAATATTGAAAGAACTAATGGGTTAAGAACCCTAGGGCTAAAAATAGAAAAAGATGAATTTGAATATCTTGTGATGAATAGGATTCCATGAAATTAGGATTGAAGGTTAACTAGATGATGGTAACATAATTGTGCACTAAGTTTCCCCTTTTACCCTCATGAAATCGGAGTCACATTGTAGGGGTATTTTGGGTATTTTTTTTAAAAGTATAGCAATATGGGTATTGTTGGACTTGTTTAGACTCATGGAGTACTATTTTGTCTATATTGTATCCGAATTTTCAATAAAATTATAGTTTTGCCCTCATGGCTGGGGTTTGGCTATTTTGGGTCCATTTTTGGGTTTTGGGTAAAACTATAGTAATATGGGTATCCTTAGATTCGTATTCTGACATAGAATTCATATTTGATAGACGTTAATCATTTTGAAGTTCTCCAAAGAGGAAGGCAAGGCCAAGGTTTGACGATTCGAAACTGTTGCTCGACATTCCACGTAGGTTACGGCTTACTTTAGTTAGATTTTGATTAGCGAAACGTATGTATTGTGCAGAATTGATAGGAGAAAGCATGGTTAGGTCTTCGGGCATGGTGTTTTAGGTAGATATTAGCTAGGTTGGTATGACTTCTGATTTTGTGGGCTCGTCGCCATTACTTTATGTACTGACATATGAGGTGTAGTTGTATTCATACTGTGGTGATTCGGGATGGATTTCTATTTGGTTGATTGTTGTTGATGGTGGCTCGTTGCCCTGTTATTGTGATTAGACTTATTACCTAAATTGTTGTGTTGTACTCAGTTTTCTCTTATTGTGACACATATCATCGGAGAAAGGACGGATGATGAGTTTAGACTTGAATTGTGATATAAACTTATGATAGTACGTAGATGAAAACTTGATGTATGATTTACTGTTGATGATAATATATAGAAAAATGGAGCATCTTCGTGATACAAGACTTAGTTGTGAGACGTACTTTCTATATGTGGAAGTAAAGAGGGACATAGACTCTTATGTTGGTTGAGACGGTTTGTATGATTCATTTCATGGTTGAGTTGATCTAAGTCTTGATATGACTTGTGGCTTTGCGACTTGTACTTTCATTGTTGCTTTATTGGGTTGCATTAATTTACCATATTTACACTCATTTATGCATTCATACACTCATACATGATGGAAATGGTTCGGTAACGATTCATGAAAGACTTGTGGCATGATGCCTTGTGTTTAACATTAATATTGCTAATTGTTCGTAGTCCATACATGCTAATGAACTGGGATACGTGGAGACATACATTTTTATGTGAAGTTAGTGAAGAAGTTAATATAATCTTCTTGTTGAACTTGCGATACTATTTGATGACAATTGTGGTGAGAAGTTAATGTAATCTTCTTGATGAAAATGATATACTACTTGCTAATCGATCATTGAAAGTGATGTGACTATATATATCATCGAGTTAGACTTTATGTTACATAACAATGGAAGTTGCATGATTACAAGAGATGGAGTAATTTTTCTAAAAAATATTACTCATACACCAGTACAAGCTCTTAAAACTGAAACTAGAATCAGACATAAGAAGATCTCTACTGACTTTAGTTCCTAAATTTTTTCTAGTTAATCCTATCACTATTAATCCCATATGCATTAGCGTCCTTCCCGTATTTTTTATTTGTCTTAAAGCTTCTGGATTTATTAGATTTATAGTAGTAAGTTTAGTTCCTATGGCTGACAATTGCTCTTCTCTATAATGTCTATACAAGCGTGTCTTTGTTCTTGAAAACTGTCCTATGTTGTATAAAGTCTTTGGATTTAATAGTTTTAATTGATTTTGTTGAAAAATCTGTATGTCTCGGTCCACATCTATTACCTCACTTAACTGTTGGTTGTTTTCCTCTGGTGTTCTTCTACTTAAAATTCTTGATAAAAAATTATTACCTATTCTATTTTCTGAAAAACTTACTCTTGGTCTTGCTTGCCTTTCTGTTTCTCCTTCGTTTCTTGATCTAATTGGAAGAAAGTCCATTTTTGTGCTTTTCTAGTTATTTTGACTTTTTCTTTTTAAGGTGTTATTTCTACCTTTTTTAATTGGTCTATTAATTCTTCCACTTCTTTAGCGGGCTCTTTATTTTTCTCTTTTTGTTCACTTAACAATAGAACGCGCTCACTTATTACTTTAACTTTGGCACTATTATTTCGATTTTCTTTATTATTTCTAAGATTAATGAAATTATTGTAATATTTTGTTGTAGTGTTATTTGATACGATTTAGCGTTAGGTATATAATCTTTATAGTCTGCTGGTAAAAGTATAGACTTTTCTATTAATTTTGAGGCTTCGTGTTGAGCTAAGGTCGGTTTACTCATGAAAGAGTGATTTACAATCAAATTTACTAAAGATTTTTTTACTTTGTATTCTATTTATTAGCTCTGTTTTTTCTGGTAACTTATACCCATACGTTACGGTGTTATCATTAAGTCTTTTGTAATTTATTACCATTCTAGCTTTTCCTCTTACTATCTCACTATGATTTCTTACCATAAATGCGGCAGATCTATGTTTAGAAGTAGATCTTCTTATTACTCCTAAATCTAAAGATTCTTTTATTTGTACTTTAAAGTCTTCTACGTCTTGGTTAGTTGCTTCTATTGAGGCTGTTTTAATTATATATTCTGGATTTATTATGTCTAATTTACATACAATTTTGTTATTTTTCCAATGTTTTAATGGGTAAGAGACTTGAATATAAATATAGACTTCGTCATCGGGTTAGACTTTATGTTACATAACAATGGAAGTTGCATGATTACAAGAGATAGAGTAATTTTTCTAAAAAATATTACTCATACACCGATAAGCTCATAAAAGCGAAAACTAGAATCGGACATAAGAAGATCTCTCTCCAGACCAAATAAACCTACAAAAGAAAGAAGAGAGTTGTTGTAAGGATTGTCAAGACAACAATACATGCTTGTAAAAGCAAAAGAGAAATAAAGAATTTAATTCTAGAAGAAGAAGAAATACTAGACGACGATAATCTAATAGAAAAAAAATTATACTTTAATAGATATAGAAACGAGAATTATATAATTTTAAAACGAGGGATAGAAAAGATAGGAGTAATAAAAAACCAAAAAAAAGATTTAGATAATATAATAAGAATACTAGATGAGATAGAAATTATAGGTGAAAAACCTTTAAAACATTGGAAAAATAATAAAATTGTATGTAAATTACACATAATAAATCCGAATATATAATTAAAACGACCTCAATAGAAGCAACTAACCAAGACGTAGAAGACTTTAAAGTACAAATAAAAGAATTGTTAGATTTAGGAGTAATAAGAAGATCTACTTCTAAACATAGATCTGCCGCATTTATGGTAAGAAATCATAGTGAGATAGTAAGAGGAAAAGCTAGAATGGTAATAAATTAC
>NC_081344.1:42816547-42854736 GCF_029784015.1 Lycium ferocissimum | reverse complement strand
GAAATATAAGCTTGCATGAATAGTAATTGGTAAGAATGACCATTTGCGGTTTTGGACGAAACGGGCCCGAGATTTAAGGAGCGTAAGCCGCCATCCCAGTATGTAAAGCCTTCCTTTCTTCTTTTGGCATGTCCTAGCCCTACTAGGCTAAGATCGGAACCTCGGGGATATTCTGCTCTCGGAAAGCCGAGTTGATTTTGCCTACTATTCATTCGACGCAATTGAACTATAATCTTCATATTTGGTCAAAAGGTTGCTTAAACCCTTGTAGCTGTTGCAAACGTATACGGATCGCTCCGAAACTTTTATGGATGGCTTTAGGTAGCCTAATGTTTGTAATTTATGTCCGCCGCCTCGGCTCGCCTGAGGTGGAGCCCACGCATCCCGAGATCTCCCAATGTTGCCCTGCTTGGTATATTTGTGTGATTTTGAAAAGAGAACTTTTGACCATTGCCCGACTATTTTAAAATAATTATTTTAACTACTTTATTACGTTTGATAATACATTTTGACACATAAGAACGATTTCAGAAAATTGTAACTATTGTACACTAATTCCGATAAACCCGACTTGACTAATGACTTGCTTTTAAAAGAATGGCTTGCTTGGGTTGTTGTCGAGTTTGCAATAAAAGAAATTATGTACGTATGGTTGCTTACGATTCGCTCGTGTGTATTGTTATTACCTTTTTTCGCCGAGTCCCGGCCGGTATGTGTGATATTGTCCTTTGGATACTTGACCGCTTGGGTGTACCATGACCATGGATACTTGGCCGCGGCATGTGTATGTGTGATATCGTCCGTGGATACTTGACCCTTGGTCGTGACATGACCGTTGGATTCTTGACCGCGGTATGTGTGTGTGTGTATTTGTTTGTATATTTGTGCTATTAACCGCCGGGTTCTTGGCCGCGGTATAATTATATATTGGTGATATTAGCCGGGTTCTGGCGCGGTATAGGTGTGAATGCATGTATGATGCGGATGTCGGATGTAAGTGCGTTGGTATTGGGACTATTATTCTCGCGTTTGGTACACTTTATTTCGTTTTTTCGTATTTTTACGCTTTGCATACTCGGTACATATTCGTGCGACCCCCTTTCTTCGGGCTGCGTTTCGCCGCGCAGTACCACGGATGAGCGAATGATGTCGACGAGAAGATGTTAAAAATTTGGATTGGCGAGCTCCATTTCTCCGGAGTCTTTGTAGAGAGTCGAGAATGCTTTGTATGATATTCGGGGTTATGTTAGAGACTTTGCGAGACATGTGTCGTGTGTATGAGATGTCCGTTTGTAAACGGCTATGTAAGCGATGTATTAGTACGCATTGTGTTATGAATTTCATGTGTTACTGATCCGCTATGGTTACGGATTTTGTTTGAATTGAAAAGATGGGAGGCATGTATGTTTTCCGAAAAAATTTTCACCCTGTGCTTATGTTATGCTTTGTGGGCCCAGTATGGCTATGAGTATTATGCGAGTCTGCGGGTTCGCTCGGCCCTAGGTAAGGGTCGGGTGCCCATCACACCCTGTCGGATTCAGGGTGTGACAGGCGGGCCCGGCTCGGGTTGACATTCGTCCGTGGGTCCCGCGACCTTCCTTTGTACTTTTCTGATGACATTTGAAAGAGTTTGGTATGACGATTTTCCCGGTCCCCAAGTATGGTCACTTTACTTACTTTTTGAACTTATGATAACGTTTTTATGCATATGGTTACTCACGACTCTGCTCGTGCGTGTTGTTGGTACATCTTTCACCGGTTCCCGGGCCGGTTATGTTGTCGTGCGCACTATGATATATTCCGTGTTATCTTTGTGTTACGGTTCCGAGACCTCGCCATGGGGGCCCGGGTTCGTTTATGGAGTTATCTTTGATTGATATGGCTTATGATGTGTTGTGATGATGTGTTTCGTTCGGGGTTGTACGGAGATTTGAAACCTTAAGTGTGTTATCTTGTGTTATGGCGCCATCGACGGGCGGGCGACCATATTTTCGTGCCCTTTGCATGCTTTCTATTTTGAAAATAAACATTTGGCATTTTGGAAATATACGTACTTTCGGTACTTACATTTTTGAGTGAGACTCGGATCTCTTTCGTATTTTCTCGCTTTTGCATACTCGGTACATATTTCGTGCGACCCCCCTTTCATTGCGTTTCATGCCCGCCGATGATGTACGAACGCCCGATTTGGCGATCCGCCAGTTTAGGAGACCTATCCTGCTGTGTTGGAGTGCTCCTTTATCCCGGAGCCTATATGTTATATCCCGTATTTTGAACAACGGAACAATATGGGTGAATTATGATAAGTTAGGGAAAGACCATTCCGGGATGCGAAGTCGAGACGTTTGACCTTCGATTGTGTTGTAAGACCTAAGTGTGCATGAGATTATTGGCATGGAAGATATTGAGTATACATTTGGGACCAAAAAAGTAATAAGGAAAACTTGAGAATTATTGAACTCCAAGGGCCAAAAGTGGCCGGCCAAGTGCTTGTGGGCCATGGCCACATGGAATTTATTCCATATATGGTTGAATTAAGAGATGACCAAGTCATCTTACTCACTTGAACCTTGTAGAAATTTCAAGAAAACTTGAGGAAACAAGAAGGGCAAGTCACGGCCAAGAGAGGAGAAAACCTAGTCCAAGAATTAGCCATAGAAAAATTTACTTCTTCATGCAAACCTACTAATTCAAGGGTGCTAGTTAACGTGGAATCGTCGTTTGGACCAACAAGCCACTCGTTTTCATCTTTGGAGGACTTGAGCTAAACGTGTGGAGTGGAAGAATAAGGTAAGAATTACTTCTCTTTCTTGTGTTATAGGTGGTGTATATGTGTTATTGTATGCTAAAATGGAAGAAAATCATGTGAGGATGGAAGTTGGAGTTGGCCGTGTATGGTAGTGGTGGCCGTGTGTGTATGTGTTGTGTATAAGTCTTGTATTAGTGTTGGCTAGCATGTTTTAATTATTGTGGTGTGAAGAAAGGAATGAGAATCATCTTGGTGTGCAAAAATGGTGTTGGCCGAATGGCCTTTTATTGGTGTAATTGTGATTGAATAATCGTCGTTAGTATTTTTGTTATCGTCGTTATGGATCCTATAATGAAAAATGCAAGTTTGATGGCTTGGAATAAGGTTATGTTGATTGTGGGATGATTTGAGAATTTATGAGAATTTCATGTAATTTTTGCATTTATGAATATTGCTTTGTTAGTATGTGGATTAATGATGTAAATCATGAATTTGGAAGAAAAGAGTATAATTGATGTTGTTTTTCGGGTTTGAGGACCATTTCGGGTGCAATGGAATAATGTTTGGATTATTTGAAAAATTGTATGAATTGCTTAGAGTGTTTTTTCATATGGTTTGAATGGTTTTGAGTTAGTACATGAATATGAAAATGTTGATAATAGTTGGAAGCATGAAGTCGGAGTAGAAGTTGCGACATTATGTGGAAAGAAAGACTATATGTGTTATTATGTGTTTATGGCGATTATTGATGTTGTTGAGTTGATTGTGGATGTTGTTGGTTTGATTGTTGTTGAGTTGAGCCGAGTTTAATTCTCGGGGTGCCGTATTTATAGGGGAGGTGCCGCCGGAATTCCGGTAGACAAGTATTAGTTCAAGATTGAGATTTCAAGTCTTATGAATAGTAATTGGTAAAAGTGACCATTTGCAGAATTCTGACGAAACGGGATTGGAGTTTAAGCGAGCGCAAGTCGTCCGTAAGGTATGTAAGGCTTACCTCTCCTTCCTTTGGCATGTCCTAGATGTAATAGGCTTGAATACGTGTCTCGGGGATCACTCTAATTCTAGAAATCCGACATTGAAATTGGCTACTATTCGTTCAGTAGAATTGAATCAAATGCTCATGAATAGTTGAAAGAATTGTCCGAACGCCTAGAACTTGCATGGGTAGGGTCCGATTACCCTAAAAACTCTCATAAGCGGTGTCATGAGACGTATCATGCGTAAATCGTGTACGCCGCCTCATTTGACCCGAGGTGGGCCCCTAGTTCCCGAGATTTTTGTTATGTTGACTTAATTGAATTATTTTAAGTAGTATGCAAGTACGATGATTGTTTTGATTGTCCCATCGAATACTACAACATGTTTTGATATAGTTGACTCGTAAGAATGACTCCGAAGCTCGTAACTTTTGTACACAATTTCGATTAATTCAGTATTTGTTTCTACACCTTCGAAGGACGGCAAATGTAATTGTCCGTCGAGTTTTGAAAAATAATTTGTTTACTTATTTGTTTACATGCATATGGTTATCTCACTACTCGCTCGTGCGGACTATTATGACATCTTTCACCGCGTCCGGGCCGGGGCATGTATTCGTGCGGTTCCTGCATTATTCACCGCGCCCTCACTAGAGGGCGGGGCATGTTATATATATGTATATGTACTTATGTATGATGATGATGTGTTGACGGGGAGGCGGCCAGGACGGCATATGATGATTCCTTTCACCGCGTCCCTCCCTAGAGGGCCGGGGCACGTTACATGCATGTACATGATGATTTTACTTACCGCGTCCCTCATTATAGGGCGGGGCATGTTATGGTTGCACTTGTTCACGATGATTTCTTTAATTATGATATTCAGTCTATTATGATTTGGGAAAGCACGTTTTATGTTCAAGGTAAGGTTTATGAGGTCCGATTATTGTACTACTTTTCCGTACTCTTTATTCCCGTATGATTCGGTTATTGTGTGTCTTTGCTTTACATACTCGGACATATTTCGTACCGACCCCCTTTCTTCGTTTTGC
Organism: Lycium ferocissimum; assembly: GCF_029784015.1. NCBI lineage: Eukaryota > Viridiplantae > Streptophyta > Magnoliopsida > Solanales > Solanaceae > Lycium > Lycium ferocissimum. Next base: position 42,849,958 of record NC_081344.1, on the reverse strand, counting down.
GTTCATGCGCGCGTGTGCGGATATACGTTCGGGTGAGCCGCCGACTTAGGGTCCCTGTTCGGCTACTTCGAAGAGCTCCCTTGTCCGGAGCCCAGATTTTGGTACAGTCTTTCGACACGTTCATGTATATTTGGTCGGGTACGGCGGGGCCCCGTCCGTCATATGTTTGTATGTTACATTACGTTTATAGAGGCCTGTAGACATAACGTGTGGGTTATGGTTCCGTCTGTACAGTATGTGTATGTGAGATATGTCTGGGCGGTTATCTACCGCGGCAGCCTTGCCGGCTCGCCTATGTATGTGTTTATATAATATGATGGCCGTGTGTGGCCTTTGCTGGTATTTTCTGAGTGCAGGTAAATTTTGGTTGGTAGGAAAAACAGAGGAAACTCTGCCCGGATTTTTCTAAAATATTTGAGTTATTACCTTATTGATTTTCTTGTTAATATATGCGATAGGGTGTGTTAGCACGTACGGGTGCCCAGTTCGGGCGCTAGTCGCGGCCCACGGGGTTGGGTCGTGACACTATATCTCGGTATATACTCGTTCGTTGCATATGTGTGCGTGTGTTCAGGGGTACGGCGGGGCCCTGTCCCGTCATATGATTCTGTTGGTTTGTTTAGAGGCCTGTAGACGTATATGTGGGTTATGTGCCTACTCTGTTGTGTGTGTTCATATGTTATATGTTTTGGGCGAACCTATTCGCCGTGGCAGCCCTGTCGGCTCGCAGGTATATATGTTTGGGCCGTTGTGCCATTGATAGCCTCGTGGCTTCTATGTATGTGTATGGTTGTGTTTGAGACAGCGTTTGATATTCATATGTGCATAAGCCAGCTGTGTGCGATTCGGGTTTGATGAATGCGTTTGGGTGCCCAACTCGGGCACTAGTCACGGCCTACGGGGTTGGGTCGTGACATTTTGGATAATGACTATTTTAAAGGTTTCAAAGTATATGAAATGGTATGTCATGACCCTGTTTTATGTTTTCCCGTGATGTTATCCTTGATTGATAGTCTCGCCTTATAATTGTTCCTTCAAGGTGAGCGGGCGATCTGATTATTCCATAATGTAATCGGAGGTTACCGACCTTACGTCACTCGATAGAGTTGTAGTTTTCACTTGGGCTCTCATGCATGCTTTATATTTACATATGATTTATTTTATGACACCGTGCCGTCAACGGGCGGCCGGCGACACACCTTACGGTGGGCGGATTACACCGGACGCGGGAGGCACCGGACGAGGGCTTATACACCGTTCCTATATGGACGGGCAGTTATACACCGATCCTACGTGGTCGGGCAGTTTACTTACAGATTTTTACATGTTTTTTTTTTTAAAGCTAGCATGCATGGCATCCGCCCCAAGGGGCACTCAGATGACAAAATACTCCTTTATTCCATGGTCTGCTCGAAAGCGTCACCGTACCTATATGGTCGGGCGAGTCCACCGCACCTATATGGTCGGGCAGTTATACACCGCACCTATACGGTCGGGCAGTTTACTTGCAGTATCTATATAGTACTCCAAAAGGTAAAGCTAACTTGCACAATAACTATCATGGTAGACAAACAGAGATACAGGTTACATCACTCTCCTATGTTGCGTTTTATGTTCTCTATTATGATTTCGTGATGTTACTCATGCCTTACATACTCAGTACATTGCTCGTACTGACGCCCCTTTTTGTGAGCGCTGCGTTTCATGCCGCGCAGGTACACTCAGACAAGTAAGAGCTATTGCAGAAGACGTTCCCGGCGGAGTTGGTAGACTCCATTTGTACAGGTCTTTGCCAGCGAGTCGATTATACGTCTTTGTGCGGTTGTTCGAAGTTAGAGACTTTGTGACAGTCGTGGGTCTAGAGTGTCAGCTTTAAAAACGGTCCCTACTAGTTGATGTGTTTTTATCATACATTATGTTACAGAGCCCTTATGTTTACAGACTGCGTTTAATTTGAGAAACGATGAAAAGATTTTGAAAATCTCACTATGTATTTTACTTCCATTTGATTTAAGAATCCAAAGAGAATATGTGTGTAATAAGAGTCCGAGGGTTCGCTCGGCTCCGAATATGGGGTCGGGTGCCCATCACACCCTAGTAAGATCGGGGTGTGACAATATCAAGATACCAATCGAATTGATAAGCAGGGATAAATTATGACAAGTTTATAGCTGGAAGAAATAATAGTATGATTGAGACAAGAATACAGAGGAAAAAGAATTGTGACGGATATGAATGTATTGATAAGACAGCTTTTGAGATATTAAGGATGAGATTGACCAGAAATGGAAAAAGGCTAATAAGTGTTACACTACAAGATTGATTACGAACAGGATATTGTGTGAATAAAATAAGGATTGTTACGAAAATGAGCAAAGCCTAGCGAGGAAGTGACTAAAAGGTATGACGTGATCTATGTGACTAAAGTATAAAGGTGAGCTATTGATCATTGGAAAAAAAAAAAGGGGTTAATTGGAAGAAGGAAAAGAAAAGCGGGCGAGATAACAGTGCAGTAATAGATTATGACATGTGTAGCCGAGAACACGAGTAATATCAGTGACGGAACTGTGAAAGACCAACTATAGAAAGATGAGCAACGAGGTAGAATAAGTGCTAGGAAATGACTGGTATGATAAGAACATATAGGGATAGACAGAATATGATTTGAAAAGGAGAAGGGATTATGTAGGAGTAGTATTTTCCGAGGGACATAGAGATATTATAAAATTCCTCGTGTGCAGAAAAGAAGGATGGACATAGACTGGAAAAACATATGGTAAGGGGATGCTAAAGGAAGCACCCAAGATAGATGATATAGATGACGATAAAGATATTATTTTAAGAGAACTTTGGACACTTATCGTTGGAATATAAGTGCCACCTAACTGAGAATTTGGAATGCCTACAAGTATTTAATAATTATTGATTGGAGTAAGAGACCCTTTCTGATTCGGCGGGAGATGTGTTATGAGGACGTCTTGAAACCTGTTAAGATTTCAATTTACTCCAGATTAGGTGATGAGGGTCATGCGGTGAGCTGGACGCGATCATACTAGCGTTAGAGCACCGCATTTCATCAGAGTCCCAAAGTTAAGCGTGCTGGAGTGAGAGAAATTTCAGGATGGGTGACCCCCCTGGGAAGTGTTCTAAAAGTTCTATAGAGTCGGACTCAGGAAAGGCCAATGGGAAGCTAGGGTAGCCTAAGAGAAATCCGAGCATACAGAGTGGGCAGAAACCTTAAGAAGTTACATAGGACGAGGCAGACTGAACCAGTGAAAAGAAAGAAGGCGCATTACAGCTTTAGAATCAGGGTGAGTTAAATAGCGTTTGGGAATATTTTGTAAGCAAAATGGTAGCAATTATGTAGGCGTATGTATATGATGTCCCATATATGGCTATATCAACGGGTATGTGTATCCTAGCGATCGACGTTGCGACATATTGGAAGGCATTAATCGGACAGGGTAATGAAGTTCAAGTGAAAGGAAATATAATGGCACAAAGGTTATAAGGCGAGTTGATGTTGTTTTCACCACAGGTTAAGCTTGGGAAGTTCTAATACAGTGATACTCTGGAAAAGAGAGAAAGAGAGTAGATGGAAGATAAAGAGGCCAAAATATTGGAGAAAGCGAAAGAGTATGAAACATGAGGGGGTAAAGCCTCCAAGAGAGACGACGGGCAAAGCACGACACTATTTGGATAAAAATTTAAGGGCAAGCGTGTGAGAGGGATAGAGTGTGGTAGTATGGAACAAACGAGGAATGAGAAGTAAAGGAAAGGATGATTAGGCCGTGCAACGATGCTAAGAGATTTCTAACTCTCGAAAGATAAGTGCCGAAGACGATGGATATCAAAAAATTTATTGATGTATTAGGACCTTCTTAATAAAGGGGGAAAGGGCATATTGGACTTGAAAGGGATTATGGCGTTCTTATGCTCCAGAAGGGGAAAATTTATTAGCTTGGAGACAGAGTTCGAAACGATCGCCAATATAAGAGAATCGAAGACACGTGTACTTGCGTTATGAGAGAATCGTAAGGGAGTAAGAATTTCTGTAGCCCTATGCTTTTGGGTTGTATTGTAAGATTTGAGGGATAAAGATTAAAGAAACAGTTGTGGCAGAAAGCTGAAGGGATAGTTGTGGCAAGAGCCCAAGGATTCAGTTTGAACTTGAATTATGAGTTGCCATAAGTGTACATGTCTTGTGAGGGATAGCGAAGGGTGCAGAACCATTTCATATATACATACTTTGGATCGACGGAAGTAGTTCTGGGAAGGGACCAGGAGGAATAGTTAAGGGACATAACCATTATATTTACTAGCGACAAAGTCATGTGGGTGAGTATTCGAATGTAAAGATAAATGGTGATGAGGATGTAAGGACTAATGACGTTGACCATTAAACCGCAAGTGAATCTCGATACGATTATGTCACCCTCGGACAGCGGACGGACCCGGCGTACTATTCAAACGCTAAGGTATATGTTGCGGGCTGCGTTCTTGATTTTAGAGGAAGTGGGGTGATCGTACGCACTTATGGAGTTTGCCTATAATAATAGCTACCATTCTAGCATCCAGATAGCTGTATGAGGCTTTGTGTGGCAGAAGGTGCAGGACATCGATTGGTTGGTCGATGTTGGCGAAACTAAGTTAATTGGCCCAGATATGATTCGGCAAGTAGTTAACAAAATGAAACTCATTCGGGAGCGGTTATTAGCAGCTCAGAGTCGGCAGAAGCCATATGCAGATAGTCGACGACGACACTTTGAGCTCCAAATTAGCGATTGAGTATTTTTTAGAGTGTCACCCAGGAAGGGTGTTACGGGAGTTGGCAGGAAAGGGAAGCTCAGTCCAGGGTATATTGGAATTTATCAGATCGTCCGTAGGTAGGCAAGGTTACCTATGAATTAGACCTACCGTCTGATTTGGGAGCCGTGCATCCAGTCTTCCACATGTCCATGCTTCGCAAATGTGTAGGCGACCCTTCCAGAGTATTTTCCCTAGATGACATCCAGGTGACAGAGGAATTAGCCTACGAGGAACAGCCTATATCCATACTGGATCATCAGGTGAGAAGATTTCGTACTAAAAACATAACTTCCATTAAGGTATTGTGGCGGAACAATATCAGGGAAGAGATGAAGAATACGTATTCCTACGTCTTCAGGTAATCTAAATTCCCAGATGGGTTATGTTGATTGATTAATGAACTGTATGTGACAGCCATGAAAGAGACTCCCCGAGGTGCTTATAAGACCCTGTAGGATCAGTTTAACATTCGAGGACGAATGTTCTAAAGGAGGGAAGGATGTTATATCCCGTATTTTGTACATTGGGATATTCCGAGCCAATTGCGGAAGTTAAGGACAAGACTATTTTCCGACCTTGTTTTAAGACATAAGTTGCTTATGAATTTTGTTGGATGGAAACATTAAGGAAAATTTGGGGCCAAAAGTTAATTATAGAAAGTTAGCCATTTCATGAAATTAAAGGCCATGTGGCCGTGCACATGACTTGTGGGCCACGGGCCACATGGATGTATAACATAAGCTTATAAGGATGATTAATTAGCCATCTTCATCATTTTCCACTTAGAAATTTCAAGAAGCATGGAGAGAAACAAGGGGAGAACCATTCGGCCAAGGGGGCTGGCCGAACATGGCCCCTCAATTTTGATCATGAAAAATTCTTTTCTTCTAGCTTTCCTACCAATTGGAAGGTCCTCTACAACATGGAGTACTTGTTGGAGCAAGCAAAACATCCGTTCTTGCCATTTTGCATCCTAGCCGAGTGGAGAAGGTGGATGGAAAAAGGTGAGGTTTAATTTTCTTTACATGTTTTATAGGTGTTTGTGCATGTTGTGATGTGTAGAAAAGGATGAAAATCATGAAACGTTATATGTTGATGTTGAACCGTGAGCATGGGTTTGGCCGTGCATGTGTGGTGTTGAATAAGAGTGAAGAACTAATTTCATTTAGTATATTTTGGTTGTTGTGCTGTGGATTATGTGAGGAAAATGAAAGCATTAGATGATACAAGTTGAAGTTGGGACCGTTTGTGAGTTAAGGTAGAAGTTAGTATGTTGGTAATACAGTTCCTTGCATTTACATGAATGATATTGTAAAATGTGGTTGTTGGTATAGTATATGAATTTGGAAGAACGGAATGTGTTGTTGTTGTTCCTGCTGGAGTTGGAAGGTTTCGGATGACATGGCATGTTGGTTGAGTTGTTTTGAATATTCTGTGGATTGTCCGAAGTGTTCTTGAATCTTGTTTGAATGATCTTGGGTTAGTCTTTGAATATGTGAGCGTCGATGTTGACTTGAATGTATGTAGTTGAATTGAACATAATTGGAATGTAGAGGAGTTGTAGTGTTAGAATGCGTTTTGAATTCATTATTAATGTTGTTTATATGGTTGTTGGTATTGTTGTTGAAGATTGACCGAGTTGAATTCTCGGGGTTGTTGGATTTATAGGGGAAATGCTGCCCAAATTTCTGTAAATGAAGTGCTAGCTTAGAATTGAATTCCTAAGTGCCTATGGCTAATGCTTGGTATCTAATGACGTTGTTATAGATTTTGGGAAGCCGAGACTTAAATTCGGATTAGCTTAGGAAGCGGACGAGGTATGTAAAGCCTAACCTTTCTTTCTTTTGGCATGTCTTAGTTGTAAGTAGGTTATGATACGAGCCTCGGGGTAACTCTATTCTTGCGATCCGAGCATGTCTACGATTCTTATTCACTTCTTAATGTTGGTATTCGTAATGTAATAGAATAATAATCCTTATGTCTTTGGTATGATTGGATTTCAAAGTTTGCATAAAAAGTTTTGTTCCTAAAGGGTTCTATGTCGAAAAAGGGTCGTAACTTTCATAGACAGAACCGGATGGCCTCGATATGCTCGTAGCAGGTTTGTAACGTATAATGACTATATCTTCCATAGGCGGGCTCGGATTGGGTTGACGCTCGTCCGTGGGTCCCGCGACTTTCCTTTGTGTAGTTCTAACAACTTTTGAAAGAACTTAGCATGACTATCGTCTTAACCCTCGAGCGTCGATTACTTACTTACCCATCGAGTCTGTAATGAAGATTATGTTCTTGATTTCCATAAGCTACTTCATATGGTTTTGATACGCATCTACGACTTCTAAAGTTCTATTTGGTATGTTCCCGACTGACATTCGGGGGAAACTTGATTTGACTATTCTCTCGGTTTTAAATGATAGTTCGTTTTGACTATTCTATGGAGTTTTTGAAAATGTTTTAAATTGCATATGGTTACTCACGATTCGCTCGTGCATTTCGTTATTACATCCTTCGCCGAGTCCCGGCCGGTTATGTTATCGTGCGCACTATGTTATATTCCGGATTATGATGTGTCCGGTTCCGAGCCCCTCACTGAGGGTTCGGGTTCCGTGTATATTTGGTGTTATGATGTGTTATGGCGTTATGATGTGTTATGTGATATGCCGGGTTACGGAGATTTGAAATCTTACGGTGTTATGTCTTGTGTTATGGCGCCATTGTGGGCGGGCAACCATATTTCCGAGCCCTTGCATGATTTGTGTTTTTAAAAGTAAGCATTTTGGTATTCTAGATTTTGCACTTATTTTCCGTACTTTTGTTCCGATTATGATCCGTTTCTCGTACTTCATGCTTTGCATACAAGACACATTTCGCATCGACCCCTTTTTTCGTGGGGCTGCGTTTCATGCCCGCAGGTACAGATACCCATTGCGGTGATCCGCCAGCTTAGGATTTCCACTCAGCTATCTTGGAGCGCTCCTTTGTTCGGGATCCTATGTTTTGGTAAAGATTTTTTCGATGCATATGTATATGTCTATTTATGGGTACGGCGGGGCCCTGTCCCGTCATATGATTCTGTTATTATTCTTTTAGGTTTGTAGACATATGTGTGGGTTGCTGTCAGTCTTGTTGATTATGTCGGTGTGATTTGTATTCGGACGTCCCCCTCGTATTATGATAGCCTTCCGCTTACGTGCGATGTATATGCTTATATGCGGCGGTTTGAGACGCACGCCCGATTTTCGCATGTATCCCTCTCGCCGAAAGTTATGACTACGATATGTATGTATGTGTTTGTGACAAATTTGGGGCGACGTATTACTATTCCGTATGTATAAGATCCGGTTATGCCAAATTTATGGTCCGATGTCGACTTTTTGTATATGTATAATCTATTTGTACGCCGATTATGGTTATGTGTGCGTAAGGTGCCCACGGCACTAGTCACGGCCTACGGGGTTGGGTCGTGACAATATCAATACTCGAATGGTAGTTGTTGCTGCATGCAAACTCTGCCAATGTAAGAATTGGTCCCCATGACCACTAAAATTAATAACACAGACTCTCAACATATCCTCAAGCACCTGAATAATCCTCTCAAACTGACCATCGGTCTGTGGATAAAACGCGGTGCTAAGATCCAACTGGTACCCAACTCCTTCTACAAAGTCTTCCTAAAATGGGAGGTAAACTGAGTACCTCAGTCTGAAACAATGGAAAAAGGAACACCATGCAATCGCACAATATCACGGATGTAAATCCTGGCCAACTTCTCTGCATTGTAAGGAGCCTGAACCGGGATGAAATACACAGACTTAGTCAACTTATCAGCATTGACCCAAACCGAATTAAACTTACCCAAGGTCTTCGGAAGACCCATAACAAAATCCATGGATATCCTCTCCCACTTTCACTCAGGAATGGGCATCCTATAAAGCATACCGCCAGGTCTATGGTGCTCATACTTAACCATCTGGAAATTTAAACACTGAGCAACAAAATCTGTAATGTCTCTCTTCATCCTGCCCCACCAGTAGTGATGTCTCAAATCGCAATACGTCTGCAATGTTCCTCTTCACCACTCAACATTTTACCATAAATCTTGCACAACTTAGCATCATCAAACTGCTGTGCCATAATCTGGTCCAAAAGAGAAGACCTCATCTCAACACACACTAAAACCCTGCCCGGATCTAAAATATCGAGTCGCACAAAATTGTTAGCTAGAGTCTGAACCTCCATGGCTAAAGGACGCTCCTCAACAATCAACCAAGCTAAACTACCCATACTCACTGTGTCACGCCCCAGTCTCGACTGGGACAGACTATATGCTACATACATACTATAGGCACCTACTGTGAAACTGTAATAGTCTACATGACATAGTAAAACTATAAATCTATTGACAGAACTATAAGATACTATGTCTATATGATCAGAATACCAAACCTGCACATGACTGAACCTGACCATTGACGTCTATAAAGCCTCTAAGAACATCTGACTGACATAACCTAGCTGGGATAGGGCCCTGATCTACCCATAATCTCTATACATATAAGTGCATGACCTGACTCAACTCCAGGAAGAAGTGGAGCTTACACCATCTAGTGGAACATCGTGTCACGCCCCGAACCATGGCCTAGGCGTAACACGAAACTCAGTGTCTTGCTGCATGTGATCGAGCAAACCACATGGCTTGCTGAGTTAACATGGGATATGAAATGATGCGGAATACACTTTAAAACATGGATTATCTGAATAACATGAGTCATCATAATACTAATGAAAATACTGTTTAAACATGATGCACAAATAATCTGAAAATATAATAAGTATTGAGCCAATACTGGCTTTACGGCTCTGAACATCTGACATGACATAATTAAACTAATCTATGAAACCTCAAACATGAGTCTGACTGCTAAAATTTTAACCAGGACAAGGCTCCTAGCATACCTTAACTATATAATTGACATGAAGTAAATAAAGATAAAACCTTGAATGAGATGGGGCTCACCACTAGCTGATATAAGCAATAGTCCTAACGAGCAGATCCGTCATCCTGTAAATCAATCCCTGCATTATGAAATACAGGCCCCCAAGCAATAAAAAGGGGACATCAATACATTTGAATTGCACTGGTATGTAGAGAAACTGAATAAAAAACATGGCACATGAAATAATAGAACTGAAATTGAAACTGTAAGCTGAACAAGAACATGAGTATCATCTAACAAGAATACATACATATATAACATTAGTAAAACATTATAAGTGGGAGAGCCTTAGTATAATCAATATGTAACCACCACGTGAGTACATACCTTGTCATACCTTGTCGGGGTAATCTATCTCTGATTATATCTCTGCCCGATATAATCAGACGCCACGTACTCACGTGGTGGTTACATATTGATTATACTAAGGCTCTCCCACTTAAAATGTTTTACTAATGTTATATATGTATGTATTCTTGTTAATCAGACGCCCGTCCGATTATATCTCTGCCCGATCAGCTAATCTATCTCATACCTTGTCGGGGTACAAGACATGAACATGATATGAATGGATCTAATAACCCACATGGGTAAACATGAAGGAATCGTCCTAACTGGGTGGAGAGATCCTTATCCTATGCCGGTATACATAGTTTCAGGCTGTCTGAGCTTTCTCGGTAATCTATGCAACTTTCAAAACATGAAATGGATATAGATATTCTTAGAAACCCATGAATTACACAAACATGGTTGTAAACATGATTCGTGAGTGTAATATAACATTAATATAGGTATACAGTATACAGTATAACTTGTATGAAAACATGGAAGCATGTAGAATTTCATGAAAATAGACATAATAATTCATATCTTGCATTTAAGAACTCATGGAATTCAAGACATGGGTATTCATGGATTACAGACGGATTCTCAACGACCAAAATGGAATGTCAAGAATACAATAACGAATTAGTAATACAAACATGGTATAGCATGATACTTGTAACTTAGGGTTATCATGAATTATAATAGAAATCCTAGGTTTATGGAACTTCGTGTTTTCATGGATGAACGTGGCGTGGGGAAAAATAATGATGTTCCTACACGTGGATTGAAACCCTACATACTTTAATCTCTCCATAACTTGCAACAAAGTTTGTACCTTGGAGAAGAAATCCAAAAGCTTGAATCTTGAACCTTGAGATGGGTTTTCTTGAAAACCCTAGGTTATTAACATAGGATTTCACTTAGAATTCATGTATAAACATTAAATTCCATTGGGAATACATGGGAGAGACTTATCTTGATGTATGAGGATGAGGAGAAGAGAGAATGGTTGTTCTAGGGCTTGGGATGTGAAGAATGAAGTGAAAAAGCCTTAAAACGAAGTTTTAAAGTTGTTGTCGGACCTGTTTTACGCCCACTTTAGGCCCATTTTACGGCTCGTCAATCAAATTTATGGCCTGTAAAGTCTACCGTAAATCAACAACAATGTCTGTGATTTTTGGGCAAAAATTTACGGCCCGTAAATTTTTTACGGCCCATAAATTCTGTCGTAAGTCGGGAAAACACTGTTTTTGTAAAACTGATATAACTTTTTGTACAGATGTCCGTTTGACTTCCATAATATACCGTTGGAAAGACATTTCAAAGATCTACAACTCTTAACGAAGTTTTCCTAAATTCCTTATAGATTTTTCTGTATACTCACTTTAAGTGAGACCTGATGCAAACTCACTTAAAAACATGCTCCGTAAGGTAGCTTCCGACTTTACTTAGCCCAAGGACTCTTCTTATGAATTGATTAGGTTTCAAACACCCTTTCTACACCACTCATATTGGGTTCATTATACCCCCGTCTTACGAGTCAAACCTTAGCCCAAAAGCACAAGGTGTTATAATTTGTACCATCTAGAATGCATGCCTGCCACTCGATATACCTGAACCTGCAATGTGAAAAATAACAAATGCAGCACCCCTAGCCAAGGGATGTATGTACAGAAAAATTGTACCGAGTGCATAAGGAAGACATGAAACATAACAATAAGACATTATCATTGAAAGGGGCAAGAATTAACCTGAAATCTCTGTAATGCCACTGAGGGTGATGATATGCATAATGATTATACTTATGTATGATGTCACTCTATAGGGCTATATTATTTATATCGAGCTGCTCTTCAGAGCTAATATCAACATCGTAACTCAACTTGACCAACTGATCAGTGGTAACTGCCCGACCGATAGTAGCTCGGTGTTAAATGGATAACTACCCAACCGGTTGTAGCTCGGTGGTAAATTTGAATACATAGCTGCCCAACTGGCTGTAGCTCGGTGGTAAAGTAGGACTACCATAGCCATGCCCTTACAGGTATTGTATATGCGTATACAACGTCATCACTCGTTACATATATACATACAATATCTGAAGAGTCTTTTAGGATCAGTAGAGCATCTTTCGGAGTGACCTATAGTCGTTCACCCTCCGATTACGTTATGAACTAAAATCATCAACATACGTTCAATAAGAATCAAGAATCAATGCCATGAATAAGAATTTACATTATAAGGGACAATTAACATAAGCTTTCTATATTTACTAAGAATAGTATCATTTTTTAGTATCGTTCATTTGTTTACGTTCTGTCGTTGGAGTCATGCCAAAAGAAGAAAAATGAAGTACCTCTTTGTGATACCTAATTTACAGTAGAAGACACTCTATGACTCAGCTTTCTATATTTACTAAGAATAGTATGATTTTTTAGTATCGTTCATTTGTTTACGTTCCGTCGTTGGAGTCATGCCAAAAGAAGAAAAATGAAGTACCTTTTTGTGATACCTAATTTACACTAGAGGACACTCTATGACTCAATTGGGCAACTTGGATTCTCTTAACCTATTCTCCTTACGTTACACTTTATATCTCATGACGACCTCTTGGACCTCGATCACATACTATCATTTATCTTAAGCGTCGTTCATATTTGACAGCGCTCTATGACCTCTTTCATTATGCTTCGTGTACCATCCACATCTTCATACTTAAGGGGAACTTTTTTCCCATCATAACAACTTGGAACTCGACTCTATGAGTAAATGCTCTAGTGCACCGAATCTACCATATACCATATCTTAAGAGGCTCACAAGACTTACAATATGAAGGCAACACATTCATCACCTCTAGGCACTCATGGTCCATATATGTAACGACCTGCCTGGTCATTATACCATTTACCCTTGTTGAACCTTCCCCAAGTCGCATTAGTATGATTTATGACTTAATGAAGTCATTGGGTGGGTTCCCGCAAGGTTCGAATGTAAATTCAGTTATAGATGGAGAAGCTAGTTAAGTTAACGAGTTAAAGTTGACCACGATCAACGCCGGGTTAGGATAACCCCTTTTCAATGTTTTTGAAGTTCCAACAAGTTAATATGATGATTTTTGACGTAGGTCTTTGGCTAGAAAGGAATCCATATTGATCAAACAACCTTTTTTGTTTGAGGGTTAAACCATTAGATCCGTATCGTAATTACAAAGTTATAGCAAAAAGAATCGTCGCATTTCGCCTCCGTATGAGGAAGTTATGACCATTTTTGTGCGGACTGTTCCAACAGGTCTGCTGTAGCGGACTCAAGACCGCCATAGCGGGTCTGCCACAGTGGACATGGTGACCACTGCAGCGACCGACGGGGTTAGAAAATCCTATTTTTATATTCCAACTCCGAACCATTACACACAAGACCCCAAAGTCAGTTTTCAAGAGAGAAAGAGGCAAACTTCATTCCGTTTATTGGTGAAACCACCTTGGACGGTAGGTCCCCACCTTTATTTGTTCCTTTTCCTTTCTTCGTCAAGTTCCATGATTAGTTTAAGGTCCATCTGTTACACCTCGAAAAATTACCCGTTAGCGTGCAGTGAATAGACTAACGAAGGGTACGATGTATATGATGTTTGGGCAAGTAAGAAATAGTCTTTAATGGTCCTAATTAAGATTTCAAAGACATTTGAAGTAGGAGACGAAAGTTGTTAAGGAAAGTAAGGTATATGTCATGTGTCGGACAAGATTTACGAGTATCGAATTAATGATGACTTAATGAAGTTTTGGAGAAGAGTTATAATGTCCCTTGGATTTTTAATGAAGTTTTAAATAAGTGTTAAGAAGGTTCCATAAGGATTTAAGAAAAAACAACTAAAGGAATTGAGTTTATGGGAACTTTGGTAAAACTTGGCAAAATTTTCAGACAAAATTTTGGTCCACATTGGCGGGGGCATATATCCTATAATATGAGGAGTTTTTGTGTGTTTCTTTTTTCCAAATTAAATTTCATCGAGTCTAGATTCCAACGCAATAAACCGCTCATCAACGTGATGTCTGAGTAAAAGGTTATGGCCATTCTACGACAGACTGTCTGATCAGAAAATTCTGCGGACCATTTGACGCCCAGTAAAATTTTTGACGGTCCGTAGGAAATTCTACGGTCCGTCAAATTGACCCAGTCCAGCGTCAAATGGTCACAGTGACCCATTTTTCACTGGGCAGTTCTATGGACCATTTTGACAGTCCGTAGAAATTTATACGGCCCGTCAAAATGGCCGCGTAAATTGCCCGACGGGATCAGATTTTAAGTTATTAAAAGGAGACCCACGTTCATTTAATTCATTTCATTTTTCATTCCACACAGGTCAAGAACTCTCTCGAATATTCTCCACTCTTCATCCACAAGAAAACAAAGGAAATCAAAGATCAATGTCAAGAATTCAAGTGAATCAAGTGTAAGAAATTCATCCTAGTTCATCTAAGTCAAGAAATCCCAAGAAAAGTGAACTAGGGTTTTGGTGTAAGGAGAGTATTACCACTCAAGGTTTGTTCCTAAACCATCTAAGGTGAGTTTCATGATCTTTTCATATTATTTGAAGTATTGAAAAGTTGAAACACTTGGATTCTACTAGAACATAGAAAATGGGTCATAAATGTGGGAATAGTGCTAGTGTTGAGTAGTAGTTTGGAATGCATCATGAAAATGGATATGTTGTGATTGTAGGTAGATTGTGAATGACATTTAGAACATGGAATGAGCATTATACATGGAAGAATATAATAGTAAATTATGACCATGATTATGGGGAAATTGAAGTGAAATTATGAAATGTGGATAATGTAGATAAATGATGATTGTTATTTATGATATTATGAATGATATTACGGATGTTTGGGAGTTGATATGGAATATGGAGGAAGTCATATAAACAAAGGAAATGCTGTCCAATTTTCTCTAGCTTTAATAAGCCCGTTCATATAATTGTGTAGCTAATGCCGATACGAATTCTCTTGAAGGTAAAACGTGTGCATTAAAGGACAACGAGCAAGCAATAGAATAGGTAAACGACAAAGGTATGCGAGGCTAGTCTTTTCTTGCTAAGGCATGAATTCTATGGCATGAATTTCCTTCTTTCTTATGAATGTCTCATCTTCAAGAAAACTATGAGTCCTTGTTCATGAATAGCCCTATGAGATAAGAGATATGCTACGAGTATAATAATGATAATGACAAGCCTAAGTCTAGAGATGCTATAGTCTATCATATGATGTCCCTATGAAGTTAATGAAGCTATCTGTAATCCATTGTTGTTGATCATTAGATACACTCACCTTATGCTTGTTCCTTCAAGGTGAGGTAGAATGCTTATGAGTACTCCATAATGAAATCGGGGGATTCACGACCTTATGTCACCCCGATAAAGTATGATTGTCTATGAGTCTTTATGCATGCATTATGATAAGTTATGATAAATATATTATGATGAGCATATGATGATATTACACCGTGCCTATATGGCCGGGCAGTCACCGCCAGGGCGGGCAGCTATACACCATGGCCAGATGGTATGGGCAGACACTACTAGTGGGCGGCATGAGATGGTACCCCGAACGCGGGAGGCCTGGACGCAGGCTAATGCTAATGTTATTGATTATCACACCGTACCTATAGGGTCGGGCAGCTTATACATTTATGTATACATGACATGATGATGATTATGAGAGTAAGCCAGCATGCATTATTCTTTCATGATACGATCGATTCTAGATCGCTCCTCATTTGATGCTCGCTTATTTCCTTAATGTCTTATTATTGTTTATGCCTTACATACTCGGACAATATTCGCATCGACGTCCTTTTTCTTGGACGATGTGTTCATGCCCACAGGTAGATAGGGAGATGGCGCAGATCCATAGGAGCTATCAGCAGATTTGAGAGCCCTCCTTTATTCCGGAGGTGCTATTTTGAGACAGTATTTTTGTGTATATATATTTTGTCCCGTCTATATGTCTAGTACTCTAGTAGAGGCTCGTAGATACGCAGTGTGGGTAGTATGGTCTCACAGTCTTCATGTATATGCATGTATATATTATTTTGATAGCCGAAGGGCTTACGTTCATAAAAGTAAATATGTTTCATATGATGATAGTTCTTTATATGATATATATATATATATTATGAATAAGCGTAGATAAGTAAGAGAATGAGCGGTGTTCGGTGGTTAGCCCCGGATACCCGTCATGGCCCGTAGTCGAGTCGTGACAGAAGTGGTATCAGAGCAGTTCAGTCCTAGGAAGTGTCTACGAGTCGTGTCTGGTAGAGTCTTGTTTATAGTGTGTTGCGCGCCACGCTAATAAACAGGAGGCTACAGGGCATTTAGAATAAAATGACCATCTTTCTTCTTATGAGATCGTGCGATAGAGCCGTGTATAAGATTTTATCCTCCCTAATAGTGTGTTGTTATTTCAGAAATGCCGCCAAAAGGAAAAGCTAAAGCCGCCCAGAAGGGCAAGACTACGACGAAAAGGCGGGCAGAAAGAGAGCCGCCTACGAATGTAGATGAGGATGAATCACATAACGAGGCTCCATCTAATGCCTCCACTACTCCGCCTGTTATGGAAGAGCAAGAAGGGGCTTCAGCTCCAGCTCCTATGCCTCCAGTTCCTCCACCGGCTACTTCGGGTCAACAAGTGACCGAGGCCATTCATTTATTGACGCAGTTAGTTGCCGCCCAGGCACAACGGCAAAATGTGGGCCCAAGTGATCGATCAGCTAGTACTAGAGCCCGTGACTTCATGAGTTTAAATCCTCCGGAATTCTTTGGGTCAAAGCCGGATGAAGACCCGCAAGGCTTCATTGATGAAATGTTGAGAACGTTGCGGATTATTCATGCTTCCGAGACCGAATCCGTGGAGTTGGCATCATATAGACTCCGGGACGTGGCGGTTTTGTGGTATAATAATTAGATAGCATCGAGGCAAGAGAATGCGGCTCCTTCTGTGTGGCAAGAATTCATAGATGCTTTCATTCGCCATTATTTGCCACCCGAGGTTCGCCGAGATAGGGCGGATAGGTTCCTAAATTTGAAGCAAGGAAATATGAGTGCCTGGGAATATAGTCTTTAATCTAATTCTTTGGCTAGATATGCCCCGACAATGGTGGCTGACATGGGCGATAGGGTGCATAGTATTGTGAGTGGCTTAGGGCCACATTTATTTAAAGATTGCTTAACGACTTCATTACAAGATGGGATGGACATTTCCCGCATTCAAGCTCATGCCCAAAATCTAGAAGGGCAACAACCTCCGCAAAGGGGTGATCGTGATATTGATAGAGGGCAAAGCAAAAGGGTCAGATCTATGGGCACAGGCAATGATTATAGAGGGGGATCAAGGCAGACACATTCTCAATACTCAAGCCAGTCAGTTATGAGTGCACCTCCCCAATTTACAGGTAGGAGATTTGATCGTTCCTTCCGTTCAGGACAGGGTCAGAGTTGGAGGGCATCAGGTTCACAGTTTGGGGGAGACTATAGTTAGAGGAGACCTCCAGTACCGCGATGCAGTCAGTGCGGTAGATTACACTCTGGACAGTGCCGCCAGGGTTCAGACGCTTGCTATACTTGTGGTCAGGTAGGGCACATGATGAGAGACTGCCCGTCAGCGAGTGGTAGAGTTGGGGTCCAGCCTACAGGATCAGCGGCTGGTTCTTCTTCAGTGCGCCCGGTAGGGCAGACTCCCCAGATTCCAGCAGGCTGAGGGGGAGTATCTACTTCAGGTGCTACTTAGCCCCACTTGTATGCTTTAGCTGGACGACAGGATCTCGAGTCATCCCAGATGTGGTTACAGGTACATTGTCCGTATTTTCTCACGATGTGTATGCATTGATAGATACGGGTTTCACATTATCTTATATTACGCCATATGTTGCTAATTGTATTGGGGTGAAACCCGAGCCAATTAAACCTTTTGAGGTATCCACTCCGGTTGGTGATCCCGTGATAGCTAGACAAGTGTACATAGATTGTGTGATTGTGATATGTGATCGCCAAACTAAAGCTGATTTAGTTGAGCTGGAAATGCTAGATTTTGATGTGATTATGTGTATGGATTGGTTGGCCTCATGTTATGCTAATGTTGATTACTGGATGAAATTAGTTCGATTTCAATTTTTGAGAGAGCCCGTGCTTGAATGGAAAGGTAATACGGCAACTCCAAGAGGTAGGTTTATTTCCTACCTTAAGGCAAGAAAGATAATAGACAAGGGGTATATTTATCATTTAGTTCGAGTTTATGACACCGAAGCAGAGTCGCCAACTTTCCAATCCGTTCCGGTGGTGAGTGAATTTCCGGATGTATTTCCAGATGAACTTCCAGGCCTTCCTCCAGAAAGAGAAATTGACTTTGCCATCGATGTGTTGCCGGATACCAAGCCCATTTCTATTCCACCTTATCGAATGGCACCAGCAGAACTGAAAGAGTTAAAGGCGCAGTTGAAAGATTTGCTTGAGAAGGGGTTTATTAGACCCAGTTCTTCACCGTGGGGAGCACCAGTCTTATTTGTGAGAAAGAAAGATGGCTCCCTACGAATGTGTGTTGATTATAGACAGCTGAATAAGGTGACGATAAAGAACAGATATCCTCTTCCGAGAATTGATAATTTATTCGATCAACTACAGGGTGCCAAGTGGTTCTCTAAAATAGACCTGAGATCGGGTTATCATCAAGTAAGGGTTAGAAAAGAAGATGTTCCCAAAACAGCCTTCAGAACGAGGTATGGCCATTATGAATTCCGGGTAATGTCATTCGGGTTAACTAATGCTCCGGCCGTGTTCATGAATTTGATAAATAATGTATTCAGGCTTCTCTTGGATCTATTTGTAATACTATTCATTGATGATATTTTGGTGTACTCTCGCACAGAATCAGAACATACAGACCATTTATGTATTGTTCTTGGAATTCTCCGAACTCGGGAATTGTAGGCAAAATTTTGAAAGTGCGAGTTTTGGCTAAATTCTGTGACATTCTTGCGTCATGTTATTTCAGATGATGGCATTTGAGTTGACACTCAGAAAATTGAAACGGTAAAGACTTGGACAAGGCCTATGACGCCTACAGAAGTTCGTAGTTTTCTGGGTTTGGCAGGTTATTATAGAAGATTCGTAGAGGGCTTTTCATCTATTTCAGCCCCATCGACGAAGCTAACCCAGAAGTCAGCAAACTTTCAGTGGAATGATGTTTGTGAGCGTAGCTTCCAAGAGTTGAAGGACAGATTAACCTCAGCTCCAGTTTTAACACTTCCAGAAGGGCCAGATGGCTATGTCGTGTATTGTGATGCTTCTGGCGTGGGGTTAGGATGTGTATTGATGCAGCATGGTAGAGTTATTGCTTATGCTTCGAGACAGCTGCGGAAACACGAAAAGAATTACCCAACTCATGATCTTGAATTGGCCGCAGTTATTCATGCATTAAAGATGTGGAGACACTACTTGTATGGTGTGCATGTTGATATCTATATGGATCACAAGAGTCTCCAATATATTTTCAAACAGAAGGAGTTGAACCTGCGGCAAAGGCGGTGGTTAGAACTATTGAAAGATTATGATGTGAATATTTTATACCACCCCGGGAAAGCAAATGTAGTAGCCGATGCGCTTAGCCGCCGATCAATGGGTAGTTTATGTGAAGTTCCTTCGGAGCAGAAAGAAATGATTCATGAACTCCATCAACTAGCTAATCTTGGAGTGCATTTAATCGATTCAGGTAATGCTGGAGTTAGTGTTAATAATCCTACAGTTTCGTCCTTGAACATGGAAGTAAAAGAGCCGCAATATGAAGATCCTCAATTGAGCCATTATAGAGATACATGTTATGCAAAAGAGAAGTCTCCATTTGAAATTTCTATAGATGGGATTCTTAGATACCGAGGCAGGCTATGTGTTCCGAATGTTGCAGAATTATGCCGCCGAATCTTAGAAGAAGCTCATTATTCTCGGTATTCTATTCATCCAGGAACGACAAAGATGTATCATGATCTCAAGTTGATATATTGGTGGGATGGCATGAAAAGAGACATAGCAGAATTCGTAGCACAATGCCCAAATTGCCAGCAAGTGAAGATAGAACACCAAAAGCCAGGGGGATTATGGCAAGCAATGGAAATTCCTACATAAAAATGGGAAGTGATCAATATGGACTTTGTTGTAGGATTACCTCGTTCCCAAGGCAAGTATGATTCTATATGGGTGATTGTGGATAGATTGACGAAAGAAGCACATTCCTTCCAGTCAGAACCACATACTCAGCAGAAGATTATGAGACTTCATGGCATTCCAATATCCATTATTACAGACAGAGGGGCACAATTTACAGCCAAGTTTTGGAAATCCTTTCAAGAAGGTCTAGGTACTCAAGTAAGGTTCAGCACGGCATTCCATCGGCAAACTGATGGACAAGCCGAACGTACAATTCAGCTTTGGAGGATATGGTAAGAGCATGTATTCTAGATTTCGATGGTAGCTGGGACGACCATTTACCCCTAATCGAGTTTGCATATAATAATAGCTATCATTCCAGCATCCAAATGGCTCTGTATGAAGCTTTATATGGAAGGAAATGCTGATCCCCAATAGGATGGTTTGAAATAGGAGAAGTGCAGCTAATAGGCCCCGAGTTGATTCAACAAGCAGTGGAAAAAGTCAAGGTGATCCGAGATCGATTGTTAACAGCCCAAAGTCGCCAAAAATCTTATGCGGACAACCGCCGACGAGATTTAGAATTTCAAATTGATGATTGGGTATTTCTGAAAGTGTCGCCAATGAAAGGGGTGATGAGATTTGGTAAGAAAGGAAAGCTAAGTCCTCGATATATTGGACCCTATAGGATCATCCGCAAGGTGGGTCAAGTAGCTTATGAATTGGACTTGCCTTCAGAGCTTGAACTAGTCCATCCAGTCTTTCATGTCTCAATGCTCCGCAAGTGTGTAGGAGATCCTACGAAGATTGTGCCAATAGATGACGTCCAAGTAACAGAAAAGCTAGCCTATGAAGAAGTGCCCATTGCCATATTAGACAGGCAAGTACGAAGACTTCGGAATAAGGAAGTAGCTTCAGTCAAAGTCTTGTGGCGGAATAACAATCGAGAAGAGATGACTTGGGAAGCAGAAAAGAAGATGAAATCCATATATCCACATTTATTTCAATCCCTGAAAGATATCTATGATGAGACATCGAGATTATAAGGTATGTATACTTTTCTTTTATGCATATGGGTCGTGTGTGGCCAATTTATATTGCTATTGTGTTGTGGCCCTGTGAGGCAATGTTATTATGGGTTGTTGTGACAGGATGGTAGTGCCATATTATAGGGGAGACTCTGGCAAAATTTTTATAGAATCCCCAATGACTTAACATTCGAGGACGAATGTTCCAAAAGGGGGGAAGAATGTTACACCTCGGAAAATTTCCCGTTAGCGTGCAGTGAATAGACTAACGAAGGGTACGATGTATATGATGTTTGGGAAAGTAAGAAATAGTCTTTAATGGTCCTAATTAATATTTCAAAGACATTTGAAGTAGGAGATGAAAGTTGTTAAGAGAAGTAAGGTATATGTCATGTGTCGGGCAAGATTTACGTGTATCGAATTAATGATGACTTAATGAAGTTTTGGAGAAGAGTTATAATGTCCCTTGGATTGTTAATGAAGTTTTAAATAAGTATTAAGAAGGTTCCATAAGGATTTAAGAACAAACAAATAAAGGAATTGAGTTTATGGGAACTTTGGTAAAACTTGGCAAAATTTTCGGACAAATTTGGTCCACATTGGTGGGGCCATATCTCCTATAATATAAGGAGTTTTCGTGTATTTCGTTTTTCCAAATTGAATTTCATTGAGTCTAGGTTCCAACGCAACAAACCGCTCGTCAATATGATGTTTGAGTAAAACGTTATGGGCATTCTACGACAGACTGTCTGAGCAGAAAATTCTGCGGACCATTTGACGCCCAGTAGAATTTTTGACGGTCCGTAGGAAATTCTACGGTCCGTCAAATTGACCCAGCCCAGCGTCAAATGGTCACAGTGACCCATTTTTGACTGGGCAGTTCTACGGACCATTTTGACGGTCCGTAGAAATTTATACGGCCCGTCAAAATGGGCGCTGAATTGCCCGACGGGATCAGATTTTAAGTTATTAAAAGGAGACACACGTTCATTTAATTCATTTCATTTTTCATTCCACACAAGTAAAGAACTCTCTAGAATATTCTCCACTCTTCATCCACAAGAAAACAAAGGAAATCAAAGATCAATGTCAAGAATTCAAGTGAATCAAGTGTAAGAAATTCATCCAAGTTCATCTAAGTCAAGAAATCCCAAGAAAAGTGAACTAGGGTTTTGGTGTAAGGAGAGTATTACCACTCAAGGTTTGTTCCTACACCATCTAAGGTGAGTTTCATGATCTTTTCATATTATTTGAAGTATTGAAAAGTTGAAACACTTGGATTCTACTAGAACATAGAAAATGGGTCATAAATGTGGGAATAGTGCTAGTGTTGAGTAGTAGTTTGGAATACATCATGAAAATGGATATGTTGTGATTGTAGGTAGATTGTCAATGACATTTAGAACATGGAATGAGCATTATACATGGAAGAATATAATAGTAAATTATGACCATGATTATGGGGAAATTGAAGTGAAATTGTGAAATGTGGATAATGTAGATAAATGATGATTGTTATTTATGATATTATGAATGATATTACGGATGTTTGGGAGTTGATATGGAATATGGAGGAAGTCATATAAACAAAGGAAATGCTGCCCAATTTTCTCTAGCTTTAATAAGCCCGTTCATATAATTGTGTAGCTAATGCCGATACGAATTCTCTTGAAGGTAAAACGTGTGCATTAAAGGACAACGAGCAAGCAATAGAATAGTTAAATGACAAAAGTATGTGAGGCTAGTCCTTTCTAAGGCATGAATTCTATGGCATGAATTTCCTCCTTTCTTATGAATGTCTCATCTTCAAGAAAACTATGAGTCCTTGTTCATGAATAGCCTTATGAGATAAGAGATATGCTACGAGTACAATAATGATAATGATAAGCCTAAGTTTAGAGCTGCTATAGTCTATGATATGATGTCCCTATAAAGCTAATGAAGCTATCCGTAATCCATTGATGTTGATCATTAGATACACTCACCTTATGCTTGTTCCTTCAAGGTGAGGCAGAATGCTTATGAGTACTCCATAATTAAATCGGGGGATTCACGACCTTATGTCACCCCGATAAAGTATGATTGTCTATGAGCCTTTATGCATGCATTATGATGAGTTATGATAAATATATTATGATGAGCATATGATGATATTACGCCGTGCCTATATGGACGGGCAAAACCGCCAAGGCGGGCAGCTATACACCATGGCCAGATGGCATGGGCAGACACCACTAGTGGGCGGCATGAGATGGTACCTCGGACGCGGGAGGCCTGGATGCAGGCTAATGCTAATGTTATTGATTATCACACCGTACCTATAGGGTCGGGCAGCTTATACATTTATGCATACATGACATGATGATGATTATGAGAGTAAGCCAGCATGCATTATTCTTTCATGATACAGTCAGTTACAGATCGCTCCTCATTTGATGCTCCCTTATTTCCTTAATGTCTTATTATTGTTTATGCCTTACATACTCAGTACAATATTCGTACTGACGTCCTTTTCCTTGGACGCTGTGTTCATGCCCACAGGTAGACAGGGAGACGGCACAGATCCATAGGAGCTATCAGCAGATTTACAGGAGCCCTTCTTTATTCCGGAGGTGCTATTTTGAGACAGTATTTTCGTGTCTATATATTTTGGGCACGACGGGGCCCTGTCCTGTCCATATGTCTAGTACTCTAGTAGAGGCTCATAGATACGCAGTGTGGGTAGTATGGTCTCACAGTCTTCATGTATATGCATGTATATATTATTTTGATAGTCGAAGGGCTTACGTTAATAAAAGTCAATATGTTTCATATGATGATAGTTCTTTTATGATTATAAGTATATATATTATGAATGAGAGCAGATAAGTAACAGAATGAGCGGCGTTCGGTGGTTAGCCCCGGATACCGGTCATGGCCCGTAATCGGGTCGTGACACCATCAATGGTGGGTGAAAATCCTAGAACCCTAAAATTAGCAAGCCCTTAAATAATTGATAGGTTGTTGATTTTGTTGTTGATTAATCATCTAGGAGTATATATTATCACTTCGTAGGAAGGGAATTTGATTTCTTATGGTTGAAATTGCATGTTGATACTTAGGGTTATAAAAGTGGAAACTTTGTCCTAAAATCTGTTTGGAAGCGTAAAATTGATTAAAAACCCATGAATTGAAGGTTAATGATTGTAGAGATAGAAGTTATGATATGTCCATTGAAAAGGGTAGAAGTATATGGGTCTTCTTCCCCAAATTATTGTTCTTGTTTAAATACATAGTTTGCTACTTACTTAGCATCATATTGTAGGCTTTGACCGTTCTGAGGCACTTCAAAATTAGAAGGCTCGTGTGGAGTAGTTCGTGGCTCCTGTTCTGCATTCGAGGTAGGTTATGATTTACTTTAGTTTAGACTTTGATTAGCGAAACGTATGTATTGTGTAGAATTGACGGGAGAAGGCATGATTAGGTCTTTGGACATGGTGTTTTGGTTGGATATTAGCTAGGTTGGTATGACTTCTGATTTTTTGGGCTCGTCACCATTACTTTATGTACTAAAATATGAAGTGTAGTTGTATTCATTCTGTGGTGATTCAGGATGGATTTCTATTAGGTTGATTATTGTTGATGGTGGCTGGTTGCCCTGTTATTGTGGTTATACTTATTACCTAAATTGTCGTGTTGTACTCAATTCTCTCTTATTATGACACATATCATTGGAGAAAGGAAGGATAATGAGTTTAGACTTGAATTGTGATATAAACTTATGACAGTACGTAGATGAAAACTTGATGTATGATTTACTGTTGATGATAATATATAGAAAAATGGAGCATCTTGGTGATACAAGACTTAGTTGTGAGGCATACTTGCTATATGTGGAAGTAAAGAGGGACATAGACTCTTATGTTGGTTGAGAAGGTTTGTATGATTCATTTCATGGTTGAGTTGATCTAAGTCTTGATATGACTTGTGGCTTTGTGACTTGTACCTTCACTATTGTTTTATTGGTTTGCATTGATTTATCATGTTTACATTCATTTATGCATTCGTACACTCATACATGGTGGAAATGGTTCGGAAACGATTCATGAAAGACTTATGGCATGATGCCTTGTGTTTGACATTGATATTACTAATTGTTCATAGTCCATACACACTAATGAACTAGAATACGTTGAGACATACATTGTGATGTAAAATTAGTGAAGAAGTTAATATAGTCTTCATGTTGAACTTGTGATACTATTTGATACATGGTACTTGATAAATTGATCATTGAGAGTGATGTTACAGTGTTACTATACAAACGAAAAGGCACATTTGACAGGAGGTGATGATGTGGCCTACGAGTGAAAAGGCACATTTGACAGGGATTGATGATGTGGCCTATGGTTGGCTCGGGTTGCACACCGCAACGGGTACATGGACACCATGGGTCCCCCACAGGTCATGACTATTGGGCAAAGACACCAAAGCATGTGTGTACACGAGTGATGAGTGACTGAGGAGTGAGGTATTTTGCCAGTGCATTGCATTGCATTGCAATGCACAGCATCATATTCTGCATTGCACATCATTACATTTTATTCTGCATTATTTTATGCTCGCTTGGTTCTGATTTTGGTATGGATAGTGAATGTCTATTGTGATATAAATATGATCATTGACTGAGTTAAATTGTCGATTAGTGACTCTACCTAAGGTCGAAACTTGGACTTGTGATTATCAGGTGAAATTGTTGAGACTTGACAGACTGGTGGTTAGAAGCTTCATCTTAGGGTGTGACTCAGTTATGGGATATTCTGTGACTTGAATTTGAGAATTAAGTGCCTATCAGTTTATCTTGTTGATTTTATGCTTATATACGTGAACTAATCTTAGTCGGCCTATGATGCTCACCGTTACATAGTGTTTGTACTGATACTACCTTGTTACACCCTTTTTGAGTGCAGATTGTATTCTAGAGATTCCATCCAGACCACATCTCTAGCTTGAAGCTAGTTAGCTTGATCAGATCCGAGTGTGAGCTTCTATCTATGTCATGCCACCTGAAGATCTCTCTTTCCAGATGTCTACTTTCATTCCAGGCATTATTTGTTGTTATATTTGAGATATTTCATTCTTTAGATATTGTTGGTTAGACTCCTTGTACGATGACTTTTAGATTTTGGGAGTGTAATAGTTAAGACTTCCGCACTTATATTATTTATTATTTATGACTTGGTCAGACTATTTATTCATTCACTTATTTATTGATTGTTAGAGTATAAATGATTAAAGAAGTTGAAATTGGCTAGTGATTAATGGGTTAACGGGTAAGGGTTCACCTACTAGTGATAATAAGGTAGGTGCCCGCACGATTGGTAATTTAGGTCGGGACAATATACAAAACAAACAGCATATGTCATGCCATAGTGGCGAGTCAAGGAATAGCCTCACCTACCTCAATTCGATCTTCGAATGACCACAACGTGTCAATCCTTCGAATATACGTCCAACCTGTTTAAATGGTCTAATATCAACACAAAAAATATCCCAACCAAACACTACAGCTATACCAATATATCGTCAAGCAATCAAAGAGTGACAAGTTCCCGAGGCTTTATACAATGGTGTACTCCACACCCACCTTCTTTTAACAACAAAATAGCTCTACACGAGCTACCACACCCCCACCAATCTCCATACCATAAGAAAACACCCCATAAACTATTTGTACAAATACTATGACTTGAACTCACGGCTTACGATCATAGTCCCGTGAGTTCTTAACAAAATACATACCTTAATTTCTCATACGAGGTCGTAGATGGTCGTAGATGAGGAATTGTACTTAAGTAGCCTTCATAAAAACTTCCCGTCACCTTACTTCACTATGAAGAAGCTTTGATTCCCCAACATAAATGGAAACATTGCTGCTCTGTTTTGGAAAGACAGCTTTGCTTTTATGTTTTGGAATGAAAATGTTGCTACTATGCATTTGGAGTAAAAATTGTTGCTGCTATCCTTTTGGAAAGAACCAAAACGTTGCTTCCATAAATAAAAATCACGTTGCTTGCTATAAATGGAACCATTTTGCTGTTAGGAATTATAGAAATGTTGTTGACTTGTTTGAGAAAATTAGCAACTTTCCAAAGTGCAATTAAGATGAAACCCTCTTTTTCTTTCTTCATTTGGAATGTGGGGCCCACCCTTAGCCTTTATAAATTGCCAAGTCTCTCTTATGATGGCCAGCAGATCCATATATACATACATGAGTCACTTGCTTCTTTACTTAATATAGTCACACGTGGAAAGGATGTCCCCCTACTAGTTATCCACTTAATCTTTAGTTAATCACTTTTATTTCTCAGCACAATCCAACATTTAACTAATTACACACATGATTAATTTCTAATAACAAAAAATAAAACATATCTCATAAAAATTTAAACATATACTAACATTTCATATATATTGAGATATCGAAAAAAAATATTTCATCACATTCTAATTTTTATCCAATCGATATCATGATTATAAATTTATGTACTATTAGTTCTCAAAGCGGGAAAAGAATTTTATATTTTTCTTATGCGAAAATAGTCTCTATTCTTATAGTGAATAAAATCTCATTTATAAACTTCTTCGTGTCATACATATAGTTTAAGACTTATCCGAGAAGTAGTGATACTAATAACTATATAAAATCATATTTATCAAATTTTTACTAAAATGTTTCACTTAAAAGAAAAAGCATATACCATATCAACATAGTATCTACCGGTATCATATGTTGTCAAACTTACGAGGTCTTACAATAATTATGTCATAAACCCTCTATAACCTCATGAATGACCTTAATCCCTTCAAGCTTACGTCGACTAGCATACGACGCACTTAACGTAGAAGTACGGGATGTTACCCACTGCCTTTCGGCTCAATACATCAGCTACCACATTAGCTTTGCCTGGATAGTGTAGAATGGTGATATCATAATCCTTAAGCAGCTCCATCCATCTACGCTGTGTAAAACTGAGATCCCTCTGGTTGAACACATGTTATAGACTGTGATGATCTGTGAATACCTCATAATGGACCCCATACAAGTAATGCCTCCAAATCTTCAAAGCAAAGACTACAGCTGCCAACTCCAAATCATGAGTAGGATAGTTCTTCTCATGAATCTTCAACTACCTTGAAGCATAAACAATGATCTTTCCTTCTTGCATCAACATAGCGCCCGAACCAACACGCGATGCATCACAATAAATAGAGAAATCCTTACCCTCCATGGGTAATGCAAAAACTGGGTTTGTAGTCAACAAGGTCTTGAGCTTCTGGAAGCTCTCTTCATATCATCGGACCACTGGAAAGGTACCTCCTTTTGAGTCAAACAAGTCAAGTGAGAAGCAATCGAACCAAACCCTTTCACAAACCGACGGTAGTAACTCACCAAACCCACAAAGCTACGAATCTCAGTCACTGAAGTGAGCCTCGCCCAATCCCCTAACAGCCTCAATCTTCTTGGGATCTACTATAGTCCTATCCTTTGATACAATATGGCTCAAGAATGCCACGTTTAATCAAGCCAAAACTTACACTTGGAAAACTTGGCATAAAGCTTATTTTCCTTCAACAAACCAAGTACAATCCTCAAATGACGCTCATGATCTTCATTGCTTTGCTAATACACCAAAATATCATTGATGAAGAAATCTAGGTATGGCTTAAAAATGCCATTCATCAAATCCATAAAAGTCGGGGCATTTGTAAGCACAAAAAACATAACAAGGAACTCGTAATGATCATAACGAGTCCCAAAGGCTATCTTCAGAATATCCTCGGCCTGAATCTTTAGCTGATGATAACCCCACCTCAAATCAATCTTGAAAAACACTGAAGCACCCTAACGCTGGTCCAACAGGTCATCAATATTGGGGGTAGGATACTTGTTTCGAATGGTGACCTTGTTCAATTGGCGGTAATCAATACATATCCGCGTCGACCCACCTTTATTCTTCACAAAAAACACAGGAGCGCCCCAAGGAGAGATGCTCGATATAATGAAACCCTTACTCAGAAGATCTTACAATTGTTCCTTTAACTCTCTCAACTAGGTTGGTGCCATCCTATATGGAAAAATGGAAATAGGGCGAGTTCCTGGCTCTAGATCAATGCAAAAGTCAATATCATGGTCGGGTGGCATACTCAAAAAATTTGTAGGGAACATCTCCGTGAGCTCGCTCACAGGCACAGACTCAAGTGACGGGGTGTCAACACTGGTATCATGAATATAGGCCAAGTAGGCCAAGCATCCTTTATCAGCTAACTTCTTGGCTCGAAGGAAGAAAATAATCTTCTTCGGGGCGGGACTAGGAGTGCCCCTCCACTCAAGTCTAGGAATACCCGGCACGGGTAGCGTAACTATCTTGGTGTGACAGTCCAAGATCGCATGATAAGGGGATAACCAACTCATGCCCAGTATGATGTCGAAATCCACTATATCCAGAATAACTAAGTCCACCGACGTGTCATAACCCATAAAGGTAACTAAATAGGATCGATAGGCTCGATCAACCACTACCAAATCTTCAATCAGAATAGACAAGTGAATAGGTATGTCAAGTCAGTCACAAACCAAATCCCAACCCACAGGATGATAAGTAGATGTATAAGAGAAAGTTGACCCTGTATCAAATATGATCGAAGCAGCCCAGTTACAAACAGAAATGGTACCTATGATAACAACATCTGACGCCTCGGCCTCTGGCCTGCCAGAAAAAGTATAACAATGGGCACCACCCTAGCCTGATTGATATCCACCCCTAGAAGGTCGGGGATGTAACGACCGGTTTGGTCGTTATTGCTTTTTTGATGCTTTTGACCCTTTTTATAGCTTTGTTAGCTCACATTTGACCCGAAAGGATCGTTGACACACTTCCCGAGGTCTTTGGATATGATTTGAGTGATTTTGTGGAAATTTTGGCTTAAAGGCAAAAAATGGTTGACTTAAAGTTGACTTTTGCGTAAATGGACCTTTATTGAAAATTTGTCAATTTCGAGAGGTTCGGATGGTCATTTAGAACTTGTGTGTATATTCGGTTCGATTCGCAATACACTCAGGTACATTTTGGGACTTGGGTTGGAAAGTTAGTTTTGAGATATCAGGGGTTGACTCAATTAACGAGACCTCCGATGGGAATTTCAAGGCCACAATTGCGTTCGTGGTGCATTTTTATGTATATCTACATATTTGGTTTGTGTCCGGGTGGCTTCGGGGGGTTCCGGGAGTGGATTTCAACTTTTGAAGACACCAAAAATTTCTGGTGTCTGGTGATCTTTTTGGCGGTGGGGTGACCGCAGAACTGATCGACGGGGCAGTTTCTTATTTAAAAGCCTTATGAAAACCATTATTCCTCCCATTCTTTATATTACATTTCCTTAGCATCTTGGAGGCGATTTGAAGAGGGTTTGGTCAGATTTCTCATATGGGTAAGTTCCCTAATCTTAATCTCTTTCATTTACCTTCCCTAAGTAAGAATCCTTGGTAGGAAATCTTTAGAACTTGAAGGATAAGTAGGTTTTTTATGGTTTCTTTTCTAAATGGGTTTTAGTCTTCTAAAGGAGAATCATAGTGTGGTTTAGCTTTTAAGCATGAGCTGTTGCAATAATGATTAATAGACTTGAATCACCCATTGCTTGTTGATGAACCAGCAGGGAAGATGAGTTTTATGATAATTTCTAAAATGGGCTCTAGAATTCCTAAGTACATACGATGATGAAGTTGAAGCTAATGTAACCATAGGATTGGATGAAATCATTACATAAGCTTATATCTTCCATTGTAAGTGATAAATTTGTGGATTTAAGGTTAGGGTTTATACCCAAATTTGGGGGTTTCTTCTAGAATCCGAATTTCTCTAATCTCTGAGTTAAATTAGTTAATTGTTGATGGGTATTGCTCACCTAGAGTGCTAATTTCACGTTGAGACTTATAAATTCCTAATTTCATCATGTTAGTTCATAAATCACATCCCTTGGGTTAAGATTTCGGGGTTAATAGGAGTTAGGTTATTTGAGTGCCTTCTTCTTGATTCCAATTCCATATTGGTATGGTAGACTTTCATTACATTGAGGCACAACGAAAGGGCAAGGCGCACGATTGACATTTCGAGTTTGTTGTTCGACCTTCCAGGTAGGTTACAGTTTACCTTATGGTGAGACTTCGATTAGCGAAGCATATGTGTTGACACCTAATTTTTGACCTCCGAAATTCAAATTAACTAGTCAAGCCCCTTGAATATCAAACAGAGTAGAATAGTTACTCAGAAAATCAAAAAATATTGTGAAAACCATTTTTTCTGTTGTCTTGCTATTTCGTTAAGGGAAATACCCTAATATATGTTATGTCTATTTTACGTATAATTTTAAGTATTAATTTTGTCTATTTTATCAAGTACAAAATCAATTTTACACAAAAAAACAAGTGTTTAGTTAAGTATGCAATTTAAATTGTCAATTTAGTCATACTTTACTTTGTTAAATTCATGAAGCTTAATTATTTGATTGAATAGTTATTTCATCCCAATTTTATTAACTATACAAGTTTTTGCTATAATTGAAACATGAAAAGTTAAAAATTCAATTTTAGTCATCTTTCTACCCCAAACTAGATTTAATTCCATTTGAATACTAGCCCAATTCGGCCAGACCAAACACCAATACCCGGCCCAACCTTCATTTAATACCCCCTAATCCCCTTTTTCATTTTTTCACAAAAATAGAACAGGAACCAAATGAACCCTAAGAGCTAAAACTCAAATTGCACAGCTCGAACCCAGCTGTCTCGGGCCATTTTCAGCTAAGTATCGACGCGTTTTTTGCTTCCCCAGACTTGGTTTGGCCGAAAATGGAAACAATTGATGGCTTTTTGTTTTCTTCTCCAATCCAAAAGGTAAGAATACTCTTTTTCATTTTTGTTTGACTTCTGAAGAAAGATTCGGATTCCAAATCCATTATACATAAATTTTAATTCTGAGAGTGTCCCACATCGAATTTGAACCTAACGAACCCTAGTTTTGGGTTCTATATAAACAACCCTCTTCTCTTCTTTTTAAACACTGGTTTTTGGAGACCAAAAGTTGGTTTTTTTAACCATCAAGGGTTTTTACACCCTCAAAGAGTGGGAAACACTCAAAAAATTCGGCAATGCCTTGAGTTTTTGAGGAAGTTTCTCCCTCTATGTTTAATTTTTGGAAGTCGTTCGTCGAAAATTGATTCGGGTGATAGGTAGTTCGTCATCAACTCTCGTCGCCCCCGACGCTGCTCGGCGAAAAGGTAATCTTCTTATCTTAGTAGTTAATTTCTTTAGTTTTTGTGCATTTGTAGATTAGCCTGGCTTCATTTTTTTTTTTTTTTTTGGTGTGTTAGATGTTTAGTTTCCTCTTAATGTTTACTTCGTGTCGTGATTCTGATTATTTGGTTATTCAGTTTTAGTTCCAATGTTGTTTGAGTTAGATAAGCAATCTTCCTTCCTCCTTTCATTTTCGAGTTTTGTTGTTATTTTAGTTCCTTGTGTATATTTAGCATGAATAATTAGGTCCTCCTTTGTGATTTTCTCTTTAGTTTCTAGTTGGATTAAGTGTTAAACTTCCCTGGCAATCTCGTTGGATGAGTGTTAGATTCCATAAGTTGAAAGGTACTGTAGTTTTATTTTAAATCCCTTTCTCATTCCAGTTTTTGCCATCGCTCACCGCTAAAGGATAAATTTCAGTAGTGGGAGATTGGTTGCTCGTATTTGGTTACTTTTCCTTTTTCTAGATTTTGTATTTGTGTGTGAATGTATATGGTTGTCACGACCCAACCCCGTAGGCCGTGACTAGTGCCCGAGCTGGACACTCGTATACACCTGTTAACTATAGTCGCCCACCACTAGCATAATAAAGAACTTATATATAGAAAGGCATGATGTCGTCTCAAAACCGTCGTACATATATATACATATCACAACAACTTGTCTCCGAGGAGTTACAACTCAACAGATAGCATCGTATATAAGCCCAAGGTTTTCATAACACACTT
>NC_081344.1:42771769-42816447 GCF_029784015.1 Lycium ferocissimum | reverse complement strand
TGATTTCTCGACTTGGCTAGAATTTGTGTCTTGAATTTAATACTTGCTCTTGCTATCTAGGATCAATACTATGTTGATATACACCTCCTAAGGAGCTGAAATACTTGAAGAAATTATTTTTTTGATCAACAATACCCAAGCTTAATAAAGCTTTCTCTTTCCACCTCTAGGTTTTTCTAATGTGCAAGATGAACAAATGAATAGATAGTTGAAGGATGAGTCATGAAATTACTATATATAGGAAGTCCATGGGCAGAACACGTGTCCCACCCAAAGTGTGAGCCAATTACACTTGGCCACGTCACGGGTGGGGCCCACACGGCCACTTATGGCTTAATTAGTGAATAATTAAAATTTAATCCCACTTAATAATATAATCATGGTTAATTAATCCCTAATATCCAATAATATTTTTATATCAAATAAAATTTATAAGCAACTTGTGCATTAAAATAAAATCGGGGGTTAAAAGTCTCTACCCCGTACCCCAAAATAGTCTGGTCCTTAACTTGTCGCAATTAACTTTAGAATGTCCCAATGTTTAAAAATGCGGTATATAACAATGGTACCTTCTCTTAAGCTTGAACTTTGTTCTGTCCATTTTGATAAATGAGGAAAGCATGAATTTTTCCAATCAGTTTGAGTAGAGTGTGAGAGTTCTTGCTTTAGACTCTGGTCTTTTTTAGGATTTACGAGCATGTCTATTTTAAAGTTTCCATACCTTGATTAGGCTTAACCAATTTCCCAAAGCCTCAACATGCATCACCGTCCAACTAGTTTGTTCAAATGTTTGAATTGTTAAGATAAAATAGGGGGCTGTTGTATGTGTTTACATGTTTTTGAAGCCTCTTTTAAAGTTTATCCAAGTCTGTCTTGCACAATCGCTTCCTGTGTTCTCTTTAAACTTTGATGTCAGAGTGGAGAATTGAAAATTCTTTTCTTTAATGAAACTTATGATTGAATGATGTAGCCGACTAATTTGAATGGGAACTTAGCCTGTTTTCCCTTTTGTTGGATGTAAATATCTTCAAAGAATAGAGATTTCTTAAGTTTAGTAAAGATGCCAATTCTTGGAATTGGGTTTTAGTCTCTTAATTATCTCTAAAGGGAAGGGGTTGGTCTGAACTTGTCTTTTATACCCATATGCTCAAAAACTGATTTGTGTTTAGCATGCCATTTTGATAAGCTAATTTGTTGAAGTTTAGCTGAAGGATTAGTTTTATTTAAAACGTTTTAAGTAGATCCTTAAATGTCCCTCTTTAGTTGAAAAAATACAGAGAGTAAGAAGTGGAAGCTGAGCCTTATTTTACATATTTAATATACTGTTGAGGAACTCCATGAAGGTTATGTTGGCATTTCATATTTCTCTTAGTTAGTTTGTGCTTACATGATTAAAACAATAGTGAAAAATGACTTTAGATCCCATCCTCACTCACTTGTCTTGAGCAGTCATTTGGTATTGGCTTATTTATTCTATGTTATAATAGTAAGTTTGATTTTGCTGTATTTGGTATTTGATTCAACCCCTCAAGAATGGTTTTTACTTCGTTACTAAAGATGTGTTTCGAAGGATTGTGTTGGTTTGGAAAAGTGTTTGTGGGACCTATTGATCACGTTCAGAGTTGCTTCTTTATCAAATCAGAGAATTCGAGCAAAAGCAATTTGTTTATTCGAGGATCAATTGTGGGGGAAATTGATAATTAGAGCTTGAGCTAAGTTTAGAAAGTTGTGACTGGTAAAGTGAGCGAGCAGGTGCTTCTGAAGGTTATACCCATGTAGGGTGTCATGCGATTTGGGAAGGAGGACAAGTGAGCCCGAGGTGTATTGGCCTATTTGAGACTATCTGTTGTATTGACCCTGTGTTTTACAAGTTAATTTCCCACCAGACCGGTCAGGTGTTCATTCGGTCTTCCGTGGTTTTATGTTGAAGAAGTACCATTCTGATAGTTCCTGTATCATTCATTGAGATTCAGTTCTGAGCGATGAGAATCCTTCCTAGTAGGATGAGCCCGATATGTGTTCGAGATATCCCCAGTTGTTGCGGGCTCATGTATCTTTCACCGTTCTCTTCCTTGTCGCCCGAGGACGAGCCATTATTTAATTGGTATCTGATGTAATGACCCGTTTGGTCGTTATTGCTTTTTCGATGCTTTTGACCCTTTTTTGAGATTTGTTAGCTCACATTTGACCCAAGGGGACCATTGGCGTGCTTCCCGAGGTCTTTGGATATGATTTGTCCGATTTGTGTAAATTTGGGCTTAAAAGCAAAAAAGGATTGACTTAAAGTTGACTTTTGGGTAAACGGACCTTTATTGGAAATCTGTCAATTTCAAGAGGTCTGGATTGTCGTTTAGAACTTGTGTGTATATTCGGTTCGGTTCCCAATGCACTCGGGTACATTTTGAGACTTAGGTTAGAAAGTTCGTTCTAAGGTATCGGGGGTTGACCTGGTCAACGAGACCTCCGATGGGAATTTCGAGGCCACGAGTAAGTTCGTAGCGCGTTTTTATTTATATCTGCATATTTGGTTTGTGCCCATAGGGTTCCGAGATGATTCTGGGTGTCAATTTCAAGTTTGGTAGATACTAGAAATTTCTGGTGTCTGGTGACCGCTTTAGCGGTAGAGTGACGGCTGAAACAGTGGGGTGACCGCGGAAGCGGCCGACGGGGCAGTTTCTTATTTAAAAGCCTTATGAAAACCCTTATTCCTCCCATTCTTTATATTAAATTTCCTTAGCATCTTAGAGTCGCTTTGAAGAGGGTTTCGTCAGATTTCTCATGAGGGTAAGTTCTCTAATCTTAATCTCTTTCATTTACCTTCCCTAAGTAAGAATCCTTGGTCGGAAATCTTTAGAACTTGAAGGATAAATGGGGTTTTTTATGGTTTCTTCTCTAAATGGGTTATAGTCTTCCAAAGTGATAATCATTGTGGGTTGAGCTTCTTTGAGTATAAAAGTTATTGCGATAATGATGAATAGACTTGAATCACCCATTTCTTGTTGATGAATTAAAGAGGGAAGATGAGTTTTATGATAATTTCTTAAAATGGGCTCAAGAATTCCTAAGTACAAATTGATGATGAATTTGGCTAATGAAACCATAGGATTGGATGAAATCATATTTGTAAGCTTATATCTTCCATTGTAAGTGATAAATTTGTGAATTTAAGGTTAGGGTTTATACCCAAATATGGGGGTTTCTATAATCTGAATTTCTCTAATCTATGAGTTAAATTAGTTAATTGTTGATGGGTATTGATCACCTAGAGTGATAATTTTATGTTGAGACTTATAAATTCCTAATTTCATCTTGTTAGTTCATAAATCACATCCCTTGGGTTAAGATTTGGGGGTTAAATAGGAGTTTGGTCGTTTGTGTGCCTTCTTCTTGATTCTAATTCCATATTCGGATATGGCTAGACTTTCATTAGTTTGAGGCGCAACGAAAGGGCAAGGCGCACGATTGACACTTTGAGTTTGTTGTTCGACCTTCTAGGTAGGTTACGGTTTATCTTATAGTGAGACTTCAATTAGCAAAGCGTATATTTAGATGAAATTATTGTAGAATGCATGTAGGCCTTCAGGTATGAAGTTGGGTTGGATATTACCTTAGGTTTGTAACGACCCGTTTGGTCGTTATAGTGTTTTGACCAATTTAACCTTGTTGAGCCTCTCCCCGAATCCCATTAGTATGACCTATGACTTAATGAAGTCATTGGGTTGGTTTCCACAAGGTTTGACTGTAAATTGATTCGTTAATTGAGAAGCTAGTTAACTTAGCGAATTAGAGTTGACCACGGTCAACGTCGGGTTAGGATGACCCCGTGTAATTATTTTGGAAGTTCCAACATGTTAATATGATGATTTTGAACTTGTCCACAAGTTTTGGAGAGGTTTTAAAGAGTTTCAGATGGGTTTGGATTTTGTCGCGCTCGTATTCGATGTTTTTGCCAGAGGTTTGTGGATAGAAACTACTCCAGATTGATCATCCGACCTTTGTTTTGGGTGAGATTTGAACCATTAGATCCGTATCGAAATTACGAAGGTATAGGAAAAAGAATCGTCTCGTTTGGCCACCGTATGAGGGAGTCATGCCCGTTTTAGTGTGGACTGTTCCAGCTGGTCGTTGGCGGGTACTGCTGCAGCGGTCTAGTGACTGCTACAGCGGCTGACCGGGGGGGGGGGGGGGGGGGCCCTATTTTAATCCCCCAACTCCGATTCATTATTTCCAAGACCCCAGTCCGTTTTTGAGAGAGAAAGAGGCAAAATTCATTCCATTCATTGGTGAAAGCATCTTGGAGGATAAGTCTCCACCTTTATTTGTTCCTTTTCCTTTCTTCTTCAAGTTCCATGATTAGTTTAAGGTCCATCAATGGTGGGTGAAAATCCTAGAACCCTAGAATTAGTAAACCCTTATATAATTGGTGGGTTGTTGATTTTATTGTTGATTAATCATCTAGGGGTATAGATTATCACTTTCTAGGAAAGGAATTTGATTTCTTATGGTTGAAATTGCATTTTGAGACTTAGGGTTCTAATAAAAATGGAAGCTTTGTTCTAAAATCTGTTGGAAAGGGTAAGATTGATTAGAAACCCATAAATTGAAAGTTAATGATTGTAGAGATAGAAGTTATGATAAATTCACCATTAAAGGATGGTTTCATCCTTTGAAAGGGGTAGAAGTAAGTGAGTCTTCTTCTCCAAATTGTTGTTCTTGTTTATATACATGGTTTGTTGCTTACTGAGCATCATATTGTTAGACTTTGACCATTATGAGGCGCTTCAAAAATAGAAGACTCAGGTGGAATAGTTCGTGGCTATTGTTCTGCATTCGAGGTAGGTTATGGCTTACTTTAGTTAAACTTTGATTAGCGAAACGTATGTATTGTGTAGAATTGATGGGAGAAAGCATGATTAGGTCTTTGGACATGGTGTTTTGGTTGGATATTAGCTAGGTTGGTATGACTTCTGATTTTGGGGGCTCGTCACCAATTCTTTAAGTACTGAAATATGAGGTGTAGTTGTATTCATCTTTGTGGCGATTCGGGATGGATTTCTATTAGGTTGATTATTGTTGATGGTGGCTCGTTAACCCGTTATTGTGATTAGAAATATTACCTAAATTGTCATGTGGTACTCAATTCTCTCTTATTGTGACACATATAATCGGAGAAAGGAAGGAATACTGAGTTTAGACCTGGATTATGATTTATATATTTATGATAATACGTAGATGAACACTTGATGCATGATTTATTGTTGACCATAATATATAGGAAAGTGGAGCTTCCTGGTGATACAAGACTTAGTTGTGAGGCGTACTTGTTGCATGTGTAAGTAAAAAGGGACATAGACTATTATGTTGGTTGAGACGATTGTATGATTCATTTCACGGTTGAGTTGATCCAAGTCTTGATATGACATGTGGCTTGTGACTTGCACCTTCACTGTTGCTTTATTAGTTTGCATTGATTTACCACGTTTACACTTATTTATGCATTCATACACTCATGCATGATAGAAATGGTTTGGAAGACTTATGGCATGATGCCTTGCGTTTGACATTGATATTACTAATTGTTCATGGTCCCTACATGCCAATGAACTGGAATACGTTGAGACATACATTGTGATGTGAAATTAGTGAAGAAGTTAGTATAATCTTCTTGTTGCACTTGTGATGCTATTTGATACATGGTACTGGATGAATTGATCATTGAGAGTGATGTGACAGTGTTACTATACATATGAAAAGGCACATTTGACCGAGGTGGAGGATGTGGCCTAGTTGTGAGCTTGTGGTTCGAGGTTCGTTCCGAAAATGAGTGGTACATGATGTGGATCCGCGACCGAGTTTCTTTCCGGGGCGGAGGATTTATGGCTCGAGTCCGAGGCGTGGATTCGGAAAGAGGGTACATAGACACCATGGGTCCCCTGCAGGTCATGACTACTGAGCTATGACATCAGTAGCATGTGTGTACAATGTGTATTTGGCTAGGGTATTGCATTACATTGCATTGCACATCATCATATTTTACATTGCACATCATTACATTTTATTCTGCATTATTATATGGCTCGTTTGTTTCTGAATTTGGTGTGTTTGCTGAAACGGCCGTTGTGGTATGATATGATCATTGACTGAGTTAAATTATGGATTAGTGACTCTACCTAGGGATGGAACTTGGACTTATGCTTACTAGGTGAGATTTTTGACACTAGACAGACTTGTGGTTTAGAAGCTTCATCTTAGGTTGTGACTCTGTTATGGGATATTCTGTGATTTGGATTTGAGTGTTAAGTGCCTATCTGTTTATCCTGTTGATTTTAAACTTATATGCGTGAACTAATCTTAGTCGGCCTATGATGCTTACCGGTACATAGTGTTTGTACCGATACTACTTCGTCGCACCCTTTTTGAGTGCAAATTGTGTTTCAGAGATTTCATCCAGGCTATATCTCTAGCTTGAAGCTAGTTTGCTCGATCAGATCCGAGGGTGAGCTTCTACCCATGCCATGCCATGCCACCTAAAGATCTCTCTTTCCAGATGTTTACTTTCATTCTAGACATTAATTGTTATTAAATTTGAGATATACTTCATTCTTTAGATGTTGTTGGTTAGAGCCCTTGTACGATGACTTTCAGATCTTGGGGGTGTAATAGTTAAGACTTCCGCACTTATATTATCTACTATTTGAATTATTCTGATTATTTATTCATTCACATGATCAGTGATTGCTTAAGTATAAAGGATTAAAGAAGTTAAAATTGGCTAATGATTAATGGGTTAATGGGTAAGGGCTCGCCTACTAGTGATAATAAGGTAGGTGCCCGCACGATTGGTAATTAAGGTCATGACAGTTGGTATCAGGGCTTAGGTTCGTGGATTTCGTTGTACAAGGATGTGTCTAGTAGAGTCTTGCGGATCGGTACGAAAAGCTCCATACCTATCTGCGAGAAGCTATGGGACATTTAGGAAACTTCCACTTCTTTCATACTTTCATGCTACTTCATTCCAATCGGTATATGTACTTCTTTGTCTTATTCTTCCTTGAATGGTGGAAACCCCTTTCCTAAACGCTTATGCGAGCATTTTGTGATTATTGTTCGGTTGTATTGAGTCCATTGGGGGTGACGTAGGAGATTAGACCTCCGTTGGGTATTCTGAGGCCATGGGTGCATTCGTATGGTGTTTTTACATTATTATGCATGTTTTGTTTGTGTGTGTAAGGTCTCGGATGAAATGTTGGGTGATAGAGTGGAAAACTGGACAAAAATCGGGCTTACTGCCCAAATAGGACCGCTGCTGCAGGGCTTGTACTGCTACGGCGGTACCGCTATAGCAGTGAGCCTCTCGCCACTAGCCGTCAGCCACTATCCACGTGTCCACCGTGGCGGGCCATGTCCCGCTATGGAGGTATCGCTATGGCTGAATATGGGCCGCCATAGCGATGGTCAGGAATCTTTTGGTCCGCTGTAGCGGTGGTTTGACCGCCGCAGCAATCGACAAAAAACAGTAGGCCGTGTTTTTTTTTTTTAACTTGAATTTGTTTCTTTTGGGGGTAAGTTCCCTTGACTTATCTTATGATTATCTATCCTCTTAGGCTTAAATTAATAGTGCAAATGTATGGGGACTAGTTGGAGAAGATGAGTTTCTACCCTAGCATTGAGAATTGAATAATAGGCTTTAAATATTAGTTAAATTGGTGAGTCTTTCCTATAGTAAGATAGGATTTCATGAGGTAGTAAATCATAAGCTTGAATCTCTAATCTAGACTAAGATTGATTAAGGATAAAAAAGGGAATCGTTCAAAACAAGAGCTAATGATTTGAGAGTTATGTTGAGGTTGTACAATGTGAAGTCCACTCGAGGGTTATGTATGAATTGGTAAGTTCTAGTATGTCATAGGCTATAGGGGACATTGCTTGCATAATAAAAACGAAGACTCTAGTGGTTATTGTGTTACTTATGGCTGGGGAGAGATATTATTTATTGTACTATATTTTCGTAATTACCTATGTGGTTATTTAGCTTGAATATATCTTTGTTGGTTGGTGTTCCCGAGTTGTACGACATCTTGCTAAGGTAAGGCTTATTTTCGAGATCTTTGAGTTAAGTTCTGTCGTATTAAGTAATAGTGATCTTAGTTAAATTAGTTGTCTAAGTCGGAAGAGGGTTAAATATGAA
This sequence comes from Lycium ferocissimum, assembly GCF_029784015.1. Lineage (NCBI taxonomy): Eukaryota > Viridiplantae > Streptophyta > Magnoliopsida > Solanales > Solanaceae > Lycium > Lycium ferocissimum. The sequence continues at coordinate 42,808,259 of NC_081344.1, read as the reverse complement.
CTTAGTGAAGCAGGTGTATGAGTCCTGGTTTGTTGAGATAGATATGAGGAATAAGTAATAAAATAATGGTAGTTGAGATTTGTCTAAGAGTTGATATATTGTTGTGACTTCTTGATAAATAGTAAATTTGTCATAATGTGAGAAATATAGAAATTTTAAATAGTTTCGATAGGACGAGATGTTATGAAGAGTGTCCTAGTGAATTAGTCTAGAGGAAAAAGGGTAAATGAGTTGGTGGAATAGATAAGGTTGTTGGGTTTCACGTGGCCCTTTTGTAGTATTAAGTGATAGAAACAGAGAGGTTTGGGTAAGCCCGTGATAAACTATTACTTGGATTGAATGGTTGATAGGAAAAAGGTTGACATAGTTACTATTAAATAAAGCATGTTGAGATATGAAATCTTAGTTTACTGATCTAAGAAAGATTTGTTGATTGCATTGGTGATCAAAGGGTTCTAGAGAAGTTGTAATTATTAGAGGTATAAATTGGGATTACTATGATCAAATCTCGATATATTAGATGATGCATATGTGTTGTAGCAATTCCTGTGGTAGGTTCGAGTCTAGAAATATGGAAAATTGGGCTTTTGAGCTAAAGTTAGAAAGAGTTTTGGCCGATAAGATGAACGGATAGTAGTTAGGGCGCACTTGGTGCCGGGGAGGCTTCCGTGTGGTTATAATGCATGTCCTTGGGTTATCGTCAACCTTCGTACTCCCCTTCTTCGATCGAGGAAGAACGATAGGTAAATTGGTATCTGAGGTAATGACTCGTTTGGTCATTATAACGTTTTGACCCATTTAACCTTGTTGACCCTTTCCCTGAGTCCCATTATTATGATTTATGAGTTAATGAAGTCATTGGGTTGGTTTCCACAAGGTTTGACTGTAAATTGATTCGTTAATTGAGAAGCTAGTTAACTTAGCGAATTAGAGTTGACCACGGTCAACGTCGGGTTAGGATGACCCCGTGTAATTATTTTGGAAGTTCTAACATGTTAATATGATGATTTTGAACTTGTCCACAAGTTTTGGAGAGGTTTTAAAGAGTTTCAGATGGGTTTGGGTTTTGTCGCGCTCGTATTCGATGTTTTTGCCAGAGGTTTGTGGATAGAAACTACTCCAGATTGATCATCCGACCTTGGTTTTGGGTGAGATTTGAACCATTAGATCCGTATCGAAATTACGAAGGTATAGGAAAAAAAATCGTCTCGTTTGGCTACCGTATGAGGGAGTCATGCCCGTTTTAGTGTGGACTATTCCAGCTGGTCGCTGACGGGTACCGCTGCAGCGGTCTAGTGACTGCTACAGCGGCCGACCGGGGGGGGGGGGCGATGCCGTATTTTAATCCCCCAACTCCGATTCATTATTCCCAAGACCCCAAAGTCTGTTTTCAAGAGAGAAAGAGGCAAAATTCATTCCATTCATTGGTGAAAGCATCTTGGAGGATAAGTCTCCACCTTTATTTGTTCCTTTTCCTTTCTTCTTCAAGTTCCATGATTAGTTTAAGGTCCATCAATGGTGGATGAAAATCCTAGAACCCTAGAATTAGTAATGTCACGACCCATTTGAGCATCAGGTCATGCGGGCACCTACCTTTCCACCTCGGTAGGCGAACCCTTAACTCAATATTCATAATAATAGAAAATAGCGGAAGAAAGTAAAATAACGTAAGTCTCACAATATACTATAATGTTAACAAGTGCGGAAGTAAATGAAATCCACTCCAGTATCTGGTCTGGTCATACAAGAGCATCTAAATCTGAATACTAAAGGTCTGAATAATAATACATAAGTAGTCTCAAATTATGTCTCTGAATGGAAAGCAAGACATAAGTAATAGAAGAGTCTTCGAGGTCAGCGGACGCCATGCTCACCCTACAAAACTCAAGTGGAAGCTGAAGAGTCGATCAGCCACGAGTCAGAGAAGTAGATCCGACCTGATACTCTGCATTCATAAAAGAATGCAGCAAGTGTAGGTCAGTACAAATAACAGTATTGGTAGGCATCATCGGCCGACCGAGCATAGATAACACAATTCAAAAAATAAGCAGATAGCAAGGAATGCAATAAGTAGAAGATAATAAGATCACAACCAAATATTAAACATTGCCTACATAAGCCTCTAAACTCAAGTATACCAAGTTCGAATATGTATCTATCCAATTCAATCCTCAATCAATCAATCACCACAAATCAATAAACAAGCCAATGCAATGCAATGCAGTGCAATGCAGTGCAATGCAATAATGGAATGGGTAAGATGTAATTCCATACAAATGAGGTGTACACATGTACTCCAGACGGAAATATCGATGTCTCGGTAGCACAACCCAGTGTGACTCGTGATGTCTAAGTGCCACCCGTCCCGGGTCTTTGCCCAACAGACAGACGGGACCCTGGCTAATTGCTCACAGGGAGAGTCTCACCGGCACCAACCTGGGGGACCCGCGGAGCCCATGCACTAACAAAAATTCCGGAATAACATCGAAATTGGCCATGAAACAATGATGCCGGTATAGATCGTCGGTCATCGGCCTCTCATAATCACTAACGTAAAAGAGTCACTCAATCAACGACACCGGATACTTACCGTCTATCGGCCATGCATCATGAATATAAGGGAATTTATGTAATGCACTTATCAACGATTCCAGAATTGAACCTCGGACATCGGTCTTCTCACAATCACTCAAGTAAAAAAGTTTACGAAATATCAGTTCACTCAATCAACGATGGGCTCTTGGATCTTCGGTATCAGTTATGCATCATGAATGTGTGAGAATGAGTGCCATGCATACATCACATATTTTAACAATCAAGTTCAATATCACAAGTACCACGAAGGGGGTACGCTATCAATGTATCATATCACAATACCATCAAGGGTATGCCAACAATATATCGATATTACTAGTAATAATAATGGGTATGTCAACAACGTATTACAATGCAAATACCAACAACGATATGTCAACCGTATCTCAATCAAGATAGTCACATAGATTCTGATATTCACCACTACTCGTAGCATCAACCATCAAATGGAGGATACACACACATAACGGGGTGGCTAAGTCAACACATATTAGGGCTCAACTAAGGTAATATCAACCCAACTTCATCCTTAGAAGGTTCGCATCTTTAATGCACACATTATATTCTAAATATGTGATTCCCTATGTATAGTCTCACATTTATAGGTAAGCCATAACCTACAGAAAATTGGGCAGCATTTTGCAACAAGTCACTCTATCGCCTTGCCCTTCCTCTGAAGCTCAGAACCAAAGTAGTCTAAGCATAATCAAATTCTAAATTAAAGTGAAACGGGAAATTCACAGGTAAAATACCAAATTGAATCCTAGGTAATCATAACCCAATCATTAATTGTTGAATTAGCTCAAGAATTATCCCAAATCTGATTTCAAGTAAAAACCCCTAAATTGGGTATGAACCCTAATTCTCTAAATCCGAAATTCAATGTTAAAAGTGGAAAATATGGGCTTACTAAGCTTAGATTCATCACATTTTACCATTAACGTCATCAATTTATCAAGTATAATCTCAGAGAAAAATCTCCCAAACCCTCCTTTAAATTCCATTTCCAAGGGATTGGAAAGGGAAGGGGAAAATCTAAGATGATTGTGATTAAAGAGGAGTAAAGGATTAGACAAAGTTTTACCTCCAAGATTTCGTTCAATTTGACTCGAACGATTATCCTAGCTTATATCGAGATATGAAATAATGAGGTCTTCACACTCTTGATTTATGTTGTTTGATCCTACCCGTCATTTCCGTGTTCTTGTGGATGAAGGTGGATACCATTCCCGAGTTTTCGTCACCGAGCACTTTAACGGTCAAGCCAAAATGGGCGGGACTATATAGTTCCGGGCTACCGCCCCGGCCAGTCTTTGCCCAAGCCTTAAGCGGACACCGAACACGAACTTGGCCTAAGTTTTTTGTTTCGATCCCGTTTTTGACTAACTCCGAGGCCATCGCTCGCATGCCGGATACCTAGTCCCGTATAAAATGCACTATGAACACGCACAGCCAAACTTCCAGAATTTCAACGGAGGTCTCGTTGACCGAGTCAACCATCGATGCCTTAATTCCCATTTTAATCCATTATATCCCCGATGGACATATCTATCCGAATGCCTGGGAAAAAAAATGCACACAAGTTCTAAAAGACTATCCAGACCTCTCGAAATTGATGAATATTCAAAAAAGGTTTGTTTGCCCAAAAGTCAACTTTGGGTCAACCACTTCTACTTTTAGCCCATATTTTTACCAAAGTTGCCCGAATCCGGTCTAGACACCCAGGGAAGCATATCAGCGAGTCCCCTCAGGTCAAAAGTGAGCCAATCAATACTCAGGAACGGGTGAAAGTGCCAAAAGAACTATAACGACCAAACGGGTCGTTACAAGTAAACCCTTAAATAATTAGTGGTTGTTGATTTTATTATTGATTAATCATCGAGGAGTATAGATTATCACTCTCTGGGAAAGGAATTTGATTTCTTATGGTTGAAATTGCATGTTGAGACATTGGGTTCTAATAAAAATGTAAGCTTTGTTCTAAAATCTGTTGGAAAGGGTAAAATTGATTAGAAACCCATGAATTGAAGGTTAATGATTGTAGAGAAAGAAGTTATGATAAATTCACCATTAAAGGATGATTTCATCCATTGAAAAGGGTAGAATTAAGTGGGTCTTCTTTCCCAAATTATTGTTCTTGTTTAAATACATGGTTTGTTGCTTACGCAGCATCATATTGTTAGACTTTGACCGTTATGAGTATTTTCGGAAATGAAAACTCTATGGAGTAGTTCGAATAGCTCCGTTTAGCATTCGAGGTAGGTTATGGCTTACTTTAATTAGACTTTGATTAGCAAAACGTATGTATTATATAGAATTGACGGGAGAAAGCATGATTAGAAACCCATGAATTGAAGGTTAATGATTGTACAGATAGAAGTTATGATATGTCCATTGAAAAGGGTAGAAGTATGTGGGTCTTCTTCCCCAAATTATTTTTCTTGTTTAAATACATGGTTTGTTTCTTACTTAGCATCATATTGCAGACTTTGACCGTTCTGAGGCACTTCAGAAATAGAAGGCTCGTGTGGAGTAGTTCGTGGCTCCTATTCTGCATTCGAGGTAGGTTACGATTTACTTTAGTTAGACTTTGATTAGCGAAATGTATGTATTGTGTAGAATTGATGAGAGAAAGCATAATTAGGTCTTTGGACATGGTGTTTTGGTTGGATATTAGGTAGGTTGGTATGACTTCTGATTTTGTGGGCTCGTCACCATTACTTTATGTACGGAAATATGAGGTGTAGTTGTATTCATACTGTGGCGATTCGGGATGAATTTCTATTAGGTTGATTGTTGTTGATGGTGGCTCACTGCCCCGTTATTGTGATTAGACTTATTACCTGAATTGTCGTGTAGTACTCAATTCTCTCTTATTGTGACACATATCATCGGAGAAAGGAAGGAATACTGAGTTAAGACCTGAATTATGATTTATTTATTTATGATAATACATAGATGAACACTTGATGTATGATTTATTTTTGACCATAATATATAGAAAAGTGGAGCTTCTTGGTGATACAAGACTTAGTTGTGAGGCGTACTTGCTACATGTGGAAGTAAAAAGGGACATAGACTATTATGTTGGTTGAGACGATTATATGATTCATTTCACGGCTGAGTTGATCCAAGTCTTGATATGACTTGTGGCTTGTGACTTGCACCTTCACTGTTGCTTTATTGGTTTGCGTTGATTTACCACGTTTACACTAATTTATGCATTCATACACTCATGCATGATAGAAATGGTTTGGAAGACTTGTGGCATGATGCCTTGTGTTTGACATTGATATTACTTATTTGTTCATAGTCCCTACATACTAATGAAGTGGCATACGTTGAGACGTACATTGTGATGTGAAACTAGTGAAAAAGTTAATATAATCTTCTTGCTGCACTTGTGATGCTATTTGATACATGGTACTTGATGAATTGATCATTGAGAGTGATGTGACAGTGTTACTATACATATGAAAAGGCACATTTGACTGAGGGTGAGGATGTGGCCTAGTTGTGAGCTCGTGATCCTAGGTTCATTCCGAAAATGAGTGGTACATGATGTGGATTCGCGATCGAGGTTCTTTTCGCCGCGGAGGATTTATAGCTCGGGTCCGAGGAGTGGATCCGGAATGAGGGTACATGGACACCATGGGTCCCCTGTAGGTCATGACTACTGAGCTATGACATTAGTAGCATATGTGTACAGTGTGTATTTGGCCAGGGCATTGCATTACATTGAATTGCACATCATCATATTTTGCATTGCACATCATTACTTTTTATTCTGCATTATTATATGGCTCGTTTATTTTGGAATTTGGTGTGTTTCTATGAAACGACCGTTGTGGTATTGATATGATCATTGACTGAGTTAAATTATGGATTAGTGACTCTACCTAGGATGGAACTTGGACTTATGCTTACCAGGTGAGATTATTGAGACTAGACAGACTTGTGGTTTAGAAGCTTCATCTTAGGTTGTGACTCTGTTATGGGATATTTTGTGACTTGGATTTGAGTGTTAAGTGACTATTTGTTTATCTTGTTGATTTTATACTTATATGCGTGAACTAATCTTAGTCGGCCTATGATGCTTACCGGTACATAGTGTTTGTCTTTGATACAACCTTGTCGCGCCCTTTTTGAGTGCAAATTGTATTCCAAAGATTTCATCCAGACTATATCTCTAGCTTGAAGCTAGTTTGCTCGATCAGATCTGAGGGTGAGCTTCTACCCATGCCATGTGTTACACCTCGGAAATTTCCCGTTAGCATACAGTGAATAGACGAGCGAGGGGTATGATGTATACGAGGTTTGGACAAGTAAGAAATAGTATTTGATGATCCTAATTAAGATTTCCAAAGACATTCGAGTTAAGGAAGGAAAGTTGTTAAGGGAAGTGAGTCGCAAGTCGAGTGTAACGGATAAGAATTACGAGTATTAAGTTAATGATGTTTTAATGACCCTTTGAGGAAGAGTTATAACACCCCTTAGAATGGTATTGAAGTGAGGAATAAGTGTTAAGAAGGTTCCATAAGGATTGGAGATCAAACGAGTCGACGAAACGATTCTCGAAAAAACTGGACAATCTACGGCCAGACATACTGGCCGTATAAAAAGTAAGGACCATATGTCCAACCGTAGATTCAGCCCAGAATACCATAATTCACTGGACCAGATCTACGGCCAGACATACGGCCCGTAGAAAACATACGGACCGTATGTTGGTCCGTATAATCTGGTCGGGGCTGAAACTAAATTAATATAAGGGACCTTTTCATTTCATTTTCATTTCATGATTCACTCCTCCACAACTCAAGGAAACTCTAGAACATTCCAAACATTTCACCCACAAGAAAACAATAGAAATCAAGGATCAACAACAAGAAAGCAAGTGAATCAAGTGAAGGAAACCCATTAAAAGTCATACAAATCAAGAAAACCCAAGAGAGATGAAATAGGGCTTTGGTACAAGAAGTGTAATATCATCCAAAGCTTGTTACTCTATGATTTAAGGTAAGTTTAATGACCTATTCATGTTAATTGAAGCATTATTAAGTTGAAACACATGGATTGTAGAAGTGTATAGCAAATGGGTCATCAAATGTGTGAATAATATTATTATGGAGTAGTAGTTGGATTGAATCATGGAAATGGCTATGTTGATGATATAAATATGTTATAAATGATATTTAGAACATGAAATAAGCATTGGATACGAAAGAATGCGATAGTGAACTTTGGCCATAATTATGAAGAATTGAAGTAAAGTTATGAAATGCGAATCATGTGAATGGATGACGATTGTTGTTAGTGATATTGTGATGGTTGTTACGAGTGTTGGGAGTTGATATGGAATATGGAGGAAAGTAGTATAAAAAAAATGCTGCCCAAATTTCTATAGCTTTAGTAAGTATGTTTTCACGATGATATAGCTAATGTCGATACGCATTCTCTTGAAGGTATAGACAAGTGCATTAAAGGAGAACGAGCAAGCGATAGAATAGCTAAACGACGAAGGTATGTGAGGCTAGCCCTTTCTGTATAAGGCATGAGTCCTATGGCATGAATTTCCTCTTTCTTATGAATGTTCCGTCTTCAAGAAGACTATGAGCCCTTGTTCGTGAATAGTCATACGAGATAAGAGATATGCTACGATTATGATAACGATAATGACAAGCTAAGTCTAGAGATACTATAGTCTATGATATGATGCTCCTATTAAGCTAATGAAGCTATCCATAGCCCATTGATGTTGTTGATCATTCACACTCACCTTATGCTTGTTCCTTCAAGGTGAGGCAGGTTACTTACGAATGTTTCATAATGGAGTTGGGGGTCCACGACCTTACGTCACCCCGATAGAGCATGATTGTCTATGAGTCTCTATGCATGTACTATGATGAGTTATGATAAGCATATTATGATAAGCAGATTATGATAAGCATGTTATGATAAGTATATTATGATGAGCACATGATGATATTACACCGCGCCTAGTTGGCCGGGCAGTCACCCAAGGCGGGCGGTATACACCGTGGCCGGATGGCATGGCGAGACCAGCTAGTGGGCGGCGTGAGATGATACCTCGGACGCGGGAGGCACTGGATGTAGGCTAATGCGATCTTTGCTAATGTTATTGATTATCACACCGCACCTATATGGTCGGGCAGTTTATACATTTATGCATATATGATATGATGAAGAGTATGAAAGTAAGCTAGCATGTACTACTTTCTTTATGATTCATTCAGTTACAGATTGCTCCTCATTGATGCCTCCTTATTTCATTGATGTCTTATTATTGTTTATGCCTTACATACTCAGTACAATGTTCGTGCGCGTCCTTTCCTTCGGATTTGTGTTCATGCCCTGGTGGGCGGGGAGGTGATCCGGACTCATAGGGCTAGCCAGTTGATTTGAGAGCACTCCATTTTCGGAGGTTCCCGACTATTCTTTTGGTACATATATGTATATATTCATGGCTGGGCATGGCGGGGTCTGTCCGTCCATATGTCTAGTACTCTAGTAGAGGCTCGTAGATAAGCGAGTGTGGGTAGTATGGTCCCAGTACGTACGTATATGCGTGTATATATTATTTTGATAGCCGAAGGGCTTATGTCTATAAAAGTAAATATGTTTTAAATGATGATAGTTTTATATGATTGTGAGCATATAGTATGAACGAGAGCAGATAAGTAACAGTATGAGCGGTATTCGGTGGGTAGCCGGATACCGTCATGTAAGTAAAAATAGTTCGGATTCGTGACACCATTGTACCGCTAAAGATCTCTCTTTCCAAATGTCTTCTTTCATTCTAGACTTTAATGGTTATTATATTTGAGATATACTTCATTCTTTAGACGTTGTTGGTTAGAGTCCTTGTATGATGACTTTCAGATCTTGGGGATGTAATAGTTAAGACTTCCGCACTTATATTATCTATTAATTAATATTATCTATTAATTATGAATTTTTTTCATTATTTATTCATTCACATGATCATTGATTGCTTAAGTAGAAAGGATTAAAAAAGTTAAAATTGGCTAATGATTAATGGGTTAATGGGTAAGGGTTCGCCTACTAGTGATAATAAGGTAGGTGCCCGCACGATCAGTAATTAGGGTCGTGATAAGGTTGGGCCTTATTGAAATCTTTGGGGGCTAGCCACCCCGTTGCGTTGTTGACTTATCTTGTTCTATTTACTTATTGTCTCGTTTCCAAGTTGAGACATCGGATATTGGTGATTAGTGATATGTCATGGCTATGATATTTCGGTACGTTACTTGATCGATATTGAGATGAGAATTGTTATTCCATTGTGGCTTATTGTGTAGCCTTATTATTGATATTACTTATGTGCCATGTGTGGTACTATTTGGGATTGAATTGGTTGTTGATATTACATTGAATCATATTCATACTCATTTCCATGATACATTGATATTACATGGTTATGGTATTGATGATGATAAGTGAGAGGGTACAGCCTCCGAGGTCTTTCTTTGAAAAGCGTAAAAGAGAGATGAGAGTCCGTGATCTGAGCTTATTTATAGGAGCGGTATGAGTGCACATTGCCCGAGGTCTTTTCTTTGGGAACGAATGAGTGCTCGATGCTCGAGGTCTCTTATCGGGATCGAGAGAGTGCTCGTCGCAGAGGTCGTTGCCAGGATGAGTTGTACATGAACTTCGCGGGTTCCCCATGGGTTGTGCTGCCGAGATGTGATTTTCCTTCGATCGGAGTGCATATGTACGGTGCATATGCATTGTATTCATCATTCATACATTATGGCATTGCATTGTACCCCTTGGTTTTCTGTGATATGGTTGTGATACACTGGTTCGAAATGGCTATACTGAGACTTGGCACAGTTGGGTTAGCTGTTATAACATAGGTGATGACTTGTTCTGATATGATCGGGATAGACTGGTTCGAATTGGTTACACTGAGACTGGCACAGTTGGGTCTAGATGCTATGACCTAGGTGATGACTTGTGGTGATATGATTGTGATATACTAGTTCGGATTGGTTACACTGAAACTTGGCCCAGTAGGGTTTAGATGCTATAATATAGGTGATGACTTGTACCATGGTTATTGATTCGTGTTGACCAGTACTTTTTGTTTTACGTGCTTATCTTGCCTTATTGTCTTTATATACGTTAGCCAGTCTTAGTCGGCCTATGATAGCTACCAGTACTTGTTTGTATTTTATGAATGCGGAGTACCAGGTTGGATCTATTTTTACCCCTCGTGGTTGATTATCGAGGTTGCTGCCGAGTCTATTCAGGGATGTATTATTCTGACTTGTAGTAATTGGTAGATGCTCTTGTATGACCACACCAGATACTGGGGTTGGATTCTCATTACTTCCCAATTTCTTTATATTATTAACGCGAGACTTAAGTTATTCTATCTTCTTCTGCTTTATTTATGTTTTATGAATGTTAGGATAAGGGTTTGCCTACCGAGGTGGGAAAGGTAGGTGCCCACACGACTTAGTGAAAATAGGTCGTGACAGCTGAGAACCACCGCGGCTTGTCTGAGTGCGCCTCTACCAAAAGAACCACCTCGGCTACCGGAAGATGTCAGAGTCCAGAGGGTGCGAAATACCGGAGTTTCGTTGAGTCCCGACTCATCTCCAGCCTAGGGTACTCTCTAACAATGTGCCCGGTATCACCACATGCAGAAAAAGCTCTGGATGGTGGGGACTAAAATACTGAAGTTGAAGAACTGGTATAACCTCCTCGGTCAGCTGGCCGAGAAAAAGAGCCTCCCGAAATATACCCACTCTGGCTCGAAGGACCACCTGAAGAAGTTTGGAGCGTGCGAATAGGCAGCGCAGAATGCGGTTGAAAAGTCTAAGCAAGTATTAAGGATGAATATTGGGTGATCTAAGTCTAGAATATATACACATACGACATTTGGAGACAATATGGTGTGAATTGGTTCATAAGTTATTTAACGAAAAACCCTCGTTACGATAAGTTAAGGTGGGGCCCACACGTTGGGACCTTATAAAAGACATATGAAGAGATATATGGGTAGTACATGTGAAGTTGAGCAAATCCTAAGAAGGACCCATAAGCCAAAAATGAGTGTAAGCCCTCCAAAAGGACGATTTAAGAAAGCGTTTTCGGATGACCTGACTTGGAGGGGCAAAAACGGCATTATAAGTTTGGAATTTGGGAAAACTTCCAGAAATAAAAGTTGTAGAGAATTGAATTAGCTTTCCAACGGTAGGTCATGGGCCTACAGGTGACATCGGGATAAGGAGATATGAGCATTTTAAGGCAGGAGGGTTGAGTTGAACAGTAAATCCGGCCCAACCCGAATCCAATTCGGGTCAGGCCCATCACCCATGCTTTTTAATTGAAATTTTCGGTTTCTCTCCCTCATTTTCAGACCAAGAGAACCTAGAAAACTCTAGAGAAAAAGGGAGAGGAGAGCCTAGAGAGAAAACCAATTTTTGACCAAAATCGGAGCCCGAATCCGAAGCCCATGAAGAGAAAAGTGTTCTACGTCGCGTTGCCTTCGATTTGAGCTAAAAATCAACTAAAGAGATGAGGGTGGACGTTGTGGCTGTGCACTTAAGGTATGAATAAGGTTCCTTTTCATTGTTAACAAGTTTATTTAGAGTTTTAACGGATTAGAACGAAGAAAATAGCGCGATAAATTCGTTTGTTGGTATGGTTGGATTGTGGAATGGGGTTTGAAGAAAATTTTGGATGAAAACAAATGTATTTAACTTGTAGAATGCGGAGGATGTTGTTATTAATGTTGTTAGTGTTAATTTCGACTTCTTTATGGAAATAAAATTATTAAATAGTTATATCGCGAATTGGTTAGTTGGAAAATTTGGAAAATAATGTGCGGGCTATTTTACGGTATATGTTGGTGTTGAAAATGATGGTAATATATTTGGTATTGTTGTTGATGTGTTGGTTGCTTTGAATTGTAAATTTGGGCTAGGCATATAAACGGGGGAGATCTTTGCCCAAATTTTTGTAGACAAGTGTTGATTTAAGATTGAATACTTAAAGGCTTATAATCAATGTTTGGTATACGTGACCAATTGTAGATTTTGGGGCATTCGGAACTTGAAATTGGAGAAGCGTAAGAAGCGGAAAAGGTATGTAAAGCCTTACCTTTCCTTCTTTTGGCATGTCCTAGACATAATAGGTTATGATACAAGCCTCGGGGAAACTCGGTTCCTAGAAATCGAGCCTAATTTTGACCCTTATTTATTCAATGTAATTGAATTAGGTACTTTATGTTTTGATAGAAAAATAGTTTACACATCCGTATCTTTCACAAACGGAACTAGATTGCCCCGAAACTTTCGTAGATGACTTCACAAGGCTTAATGTTCGTAATTTATGTACGCCACCCCGACTTGACCTGAAGTGGGCCCACAATTCCCGAGACCCTTCTGTATTGCTCCATTTGACTTATTTATGTGCGATAAGTAAAGGAAACTTTTGGCTATTGTCCCGACTACTAAACGATAGTGTTTTAACTGTTTCATTAAGTTTTCTAATATACCTTGTTGTGCAATAGTGTTCCTAATATGATTATGGCTTCGGTTCTCCAAAAATGGCTTCTGAAACACGTGTAGAATGTTATGTACTTCAAATGCTCGTAACTTCTTCATACTAAGTCGGATTGACTCGAAACCCGTTTCGAGCTTTCGGGTCTCGGTAAGTAAACGTGTCTAATGAGTCTTAACATTGGTTTGCGTGCATATGGTCGTAAATTTTCTTATGCTAATTCGGATTAATTTGAGACGCGTTTGTAGTTCACTAATGATTTTTAAAAGAACTAGTTTTGTACAAAGAAGTAAAAAAAATTATTTTCAAACCACTCCGAAGGGAGTGCGATATTTTATTATTTAGACTTTCAAAAACCACTCCGAAGGGAGTGCGATATTTTATTATTGATTTTCCAAAACCACTCCGGGGGGTGTGCAATTTTATTATTTCATTCCATTTACGACTTATGTCTACATTCCATAACGCTATTATTATTATTATTATTATTATTATTATTATTATGCCCGAAGGGGCTAGGATTAGTATTATGTCACGAGTGGCATGCCCGAAGGGGCCAGGGTAGCCGTATGTCACGAGTGGCATGCCCGAAGGGGCTAGGAGTATTATGTCGGGGCCAGCATGTCCGAAGGGGCCAGGATAGACGTATGCTGGACCGGCATGCCCGAAGGGGCCATCATTTTATGTCGGGGCCAGCATGTCCGAAGGGGCCAGGATAGACGTATGTTGGACCGGCATGCCCGAAGGGGCCATCATTTTATTTCGGGACCGGCATGCCCGAAGGGGCCAGGATAGACGTATGTCGGGACCGACACACCCGAAGGGGATTATTACTATCATTGTTATTACTATTATTATTATTATTAGGCCGGAAGCGGCCGTCCGAAGGGACTATTTTCTTTAGACATTAAATTCATACTGGGCATCCTAAATTTGCTTACTGTTGTACTTTTCTGATTCATGCTTCAGAGATGCTTTACATATTCAGTACATCTTCCGTACTGACCCCCTTTCTTTGGGGGCTGCGTTTCATGCCACGCAGGTACTCCCAGATGAGCTGAAGTTATTTTAGAAGATGTTCCGGCAGAGATGGCGAGCTCCATTTCGGTTCGGAGTGTTGCCGAGTCAAGCACTTATGTCATGATATTTGTATATCCTAGAGACTTTGCGGACGATTGTCTGTGGATAGGGTGACGAGGAGCGCGAATCAGTTATAGATGTTAAAAGAGTGTGTATTTTCAGATGTTGTCAGTTGGTAAAAATTACGTGATTGACTGAAGGTTTTCACAATCTGTATAAAGACAGTGATCTCTATTTTGAAAAGTTTCATGTTTTAAATTTTTTTGAAATGACAGGTTTTAGTAACGCGAACGTTTAAGGGTTCGCTCGACTCTGAGGAGAGTCGGGTGCCCATCACGCCCTGATGAAGATTGGGGTGTGACAAAGTGGTATCAGAGGTGTCTGTCCTAGGGGTTGTCTGCAAAGTCGTGTCCAGTAGAGTCTTGTTTATGGTGTGAAGCGCGCCACATTTATAAACAGGAGGCTACAGGACATCTAGGTATTGTTGACCTTCTTTTTGTCATAGATCGTGCGATAGAGCCAAGTCATAGGGAATCTGGGAATTGAAAAGGGTAAAACGGTAATTGTTAAAGAGAAGGACGTGTTACGAAAATGTCTCGAAATCTGTAAGACTTCAATTTGCTCCAGATCATGTAATAAAGGCCATACGAGGAAGCGGACGCAATTATATCAGCATTAAGGCACCGAATCTCACCAAGGTTTCGAGGTTAAGCGTGCTAAGGTGGGAGGATGGGTGACTCCCCTGGGAAGTATGCAAGAAATTCCAAAGATTTAGCTGTAAAAGACAAATGAAAGACCAGAATGGCCTAAGTGAAATCAGAGTATACGCAATGGTTGGAGACCATAAAAAGCCATGTAGCACGCGACTGGCTAGACTAGAGAAGAGACGAAGAAAGTACGTCACGGCTTTGGAATTGGGATAGGCTTGAATAGAGTTGGAAGTATTTTGTGGGCTAGTTGATAGCAATTATATGTATACGTATATGAATGCGTATGATATCTCATCCATGATTACACCAGCGGACATGTGAGTCCCAGTAACTAGCACTACGGTCAAGAAGGCCTCAATCGAGTAAAAGATACTCGGATACGGTTGGCGTATAAGGAGCCCCTTAAAAAGGGGGGGAGAATATATTATACTGGACTTAACAAGGATGAGTATGAAGAAAAAGGACAACTATAAGAAGGGATCCTCTCGGAGTATCATACTACCCCATGAGATCAGTTGAACATTCGAGGACGAATGTTCTAAAGGCGGGGAAGATGTTACACCCCGGAAAAAAATTTCGCGCTACAAAATCATAGACGGCGTGGTACGAGCTCGAAAAGGAGTTAAGTCAAACAAGTATTAAGGATGAATATTGGGTGATCTAAGTCTAAGAATATATACACATACGACATTTGGAGACAATATGGTGTGAATTGGTTCATAAGTTATTTAACGAAAAACCCTCGTTACGATAAGTTAAGGTGGGGCCCACACGTTGGGACCTTATAAAAGACATATGAAGAGATATATGGGTAGTACATGTGAAGTTGAGCAAATCCTAAGAAGGACCCATAAGCCAAAAATGAGTGTAAGCCCTCCAAAAGGACGATTTAAGAAAGCGTTTTCGGATGACCTGACTTGGAGGGGCAAAAACGGCATTATAAGTTTGGAATTTGGGAAAACTTCCAGAAATAAAAGTTGTAGAGAATTGAATTAGCTTTCCAACGGTAGGTCATGGGCCTACAGGTGACATCGGGATAAGGAGATATGAGCATTTTAAGGCAGGAGGGTTGAGTTGAACAGTAAATCCGGCCCAACCCGAATCCAATTCGGGTCAGGCCCATCACCCATGCTTTTTAATTGAAATTTTCGGTTTCTCTCCCTCATTTTCAGACCAAGAGAACCTAGAAAACTCTAGAGAAAAAGGGAGAGGAGAGCCTAGAGAGAAAACCAATTTTTGACCAAAATCGGAGCCCCGAATCCCGAAGCCCATGAAGAGAAAAGTGTTCTACGTCGCGTTGCCTTCGATTTGAGCTAAAAATCAACTAAAGAGATGAGGGTGGACGTTGTGGCTGTGCACTTAAGGTATGAATAAGGTTCCTTTTCATTGTTAACAAGTTTATTTAGAGTTTTAACGGATTAGAACGAAGAAAATAGCGCGATAAATTCGTTTGTTGGTATGGTTGGATTGTGGAATGGGGTTTGAAGAAAATTTTGGATGAAAACAAATGTATTTAACTTGTAGAATGCGGAGGATGTTGTTATTAATGTTGTTAGTGTTAATTTCGACTTCTTTATGGAAATAAAATTATTAAATAGTTATATCGCGAATTGGTTAGTTGGAAAATTTGGAAAATAATGTGCGGGCTATTTTACGGTATATGTTGGTGTTGAAAATGATGGTAATATATTTGGTATTGTTGTTGATGTGTTGGTTGCTGAATTGTAAATTCTGGGCTAGGCATATAAACAGGGGAGATTCTGCCCAAATTTTTGTAGACAAGTGTTGATTTAAGATTGAATACTTAAAGGCTTATAATCAATGTTTGGTATCGTGACCAATTGTAGATTTTGGGGCATTCGGAACTTGAAATTGGAGAAGCGTAAGAAGCGGAAAAGGTATGTAAAGCCTTACCTTTCCTTCTTTTGGCATGTCCTAGACATAATAGGTTATGATACAAGCCTCGGGGAAACTCGGTTCCTAGAAATCGAGCCTAATTTTGACCCTTATTTATTCAATGTAATTGAATTAGGTACTTTATGTTTTGATAGAAAAATAGTTTACACATCCGTATCTTTCACAAACGGAACTAGATTGCCCCGAAACTTTCGTAGATGACTTCACAAGGCTTAATGTTCGTAATTTATGTACGCCACCCCGACTTGACACGAAGTGGGCCCACAATTCCCGAGACCCTTCGTATTGCTCCATTTGACTTATTTATGTGCGATAAGTAAAGGAAACTTTTGGCTATTGTCCCGACTACTAAACGATAGTGTTTTAACTGTTTCATTAAGTTTTCTAATATACCTTGTTGTGCAATAGTGTTCCTAATATGATTATGGCTTCGGTTCTCCAAAAATGGCTTCTGAAACACGTGTAGAATGTTCTGTACTTCAAATGCTCGTAACTTCTTCATACTAAGTCGGATTGACTCGAAACCCGTTTCGAGCTTTCGGGTCTCGGTAAGTAAACGTGTCTAATGAGTCTTAACATTGGTTTGCGTGCATATGGTCGTAAATTTTCTTATGCTAATTCGGATTAATTTGAGACGCGTTTGTAGTTCACTAATGATTTTTAAAAGAACTAGTTTTGTACAAAGAAGTAAAAAAAATTATTTTCAAACCACTCCGAAGGGAGTGCGATATTTTATTATTTAGACTTTCAAAAACCACTCCGAAGGGAGTGCGATATTTTATTATTCAGATTTTCCAAAACCACTCCGAAGGGGGTGTGCAATTTTATTATTTCATTCCATTTACGACTTATGTCTACATTCCATAACGCTATTACTATTATTATTATTATTATTATTATGCCCGAAGGGGCTAGGATTAGTATTATGTCACGAGTGGCATGCCCGAAGGGGCCAGGGTAGCCGTATGTCACGAGTGGCATGCCCGAAGGGGCTAGGAGTATTATGTCGGGGCCAGCATGTCCGAAGGGGCCAGGATAGACGTATGCTGGACCGGCATGCCCGAAAGGGCCATCATTTTATGTCGGGGCCAGCATGTCCGAAAGGGCCAGGATAGACGTATGTTGGACCGGCATGCCCGAAGGGGCCATCATTTTATTTCGGGACCGGCATGCCCGAAGGGGCCAGGATAGACGTATGTCGGGACCGACACACCCGAAGGGGATTATTACTATCATTGTTATTACTATTATTATTATTATTAGGCGGAAGCGGCCGTCCGAAGGACTATTTTCTTTAGACATTAAATTCATACCGGGCATCCTAAATTTGCTTCTTGTTGTACTTTTCGATTCATGCTTCGAGATGCTTTACATATTCGGTACATCTTCCGTACCGACCCCCTTTCTTTGGGGGGCCGCGTTTCATGCCACGCAGTACTCCCGGATGAGTGAAGTTATTTTAGAAGATGTTCCAGCAGAGATGGCGAGCTCCATTTCAGTTCGGAGTGTTGCCGAGTCAAGCACTTATGTCATGATATTTGTATATCCTAGAGACTTTGCAGACAGTGTCCAGTGGATAGGGTGACGAGGAGCGCGAATCAGTTATAGATGTTAAAAGAGTGTGTATTTTCGGATGTTGTCGGTTGGTAAAAATTACGTGATTATTTCGAAGGTTTTCACAATCTGTATAAAGACAGTGATCTCTATTTTGAAAAGTTTCATGTTTTAATTTTTTTTTGAAATGACAGGTTTTAGTAACGCGAACGTTTAAGGGTTCGCTCGACTCTGAGGAGAGTCGGGTGCCCATCACGCCCTGATGAAGATTGGGGTGTGACAAAGTGGTATCAGAGCAGGTCTTTCCTAGGGGTTGTCTGCAAAGTCGTGTCCAGTAGAGTCTTGTTTATGGTGTGAAGCGCGCCACATTTATAAACAGGAGGCTACAGGACATCTAGGTATTGTTGACCTTCTTTTTGTCATAGATCGTGCGATAGAGCCAAGTCATAGGGAATCTGGGAATTGAAAAGGGTAAAACGGTAATTGTTAAAGAGAAGGACGTGTTACGAAAATGTCTCGAAATCTGTAAGACTTCAATTTGCTCCAGATCATGTAATAAAGGCCATACGAGGAAGCGGACGCAATTATATCAGCATTAAGGCACCGAATCTCACCAAGGTTTCGAGGTTAAGCGTGCTAAGGTGGGAGGATGGGTGACTCCCCTGGGAAGTATGCAAGAAATTCCAAAGATTTAGCTGTAAAAGACAAATGAAAGACCAGAATGGCCTAAGTGAAATCAGAGTATACGCAATGGTTGGAGACCATAAAAAGCCATGTAGCACGCGAGGCTAGACTAGAGAAGAGAGAAAGTACGTCACGGCTTTGGAATTGGGATAGGCTTGAATAGAGTTGGAAGTATTTTGTGGGCTAGTTGATAGCAATTATATGTATACGTATATGAATGCGTATGATATCTCATCCATGATTACACCAGCGGACATGTGAGTCCCAGTAACTAGCACTACGGTCAAGAAGGCCTCAATCGAGTAAAAGATACTCGGATACGGTTGGCGTATAAGGAGCCCCTTAAAAAGGGGGGGGGGGAGAATATATTATACTGGACTTAACAAGGATGAGTATGAAGAAAAAGGACAACTATAAGAAGGGATCCTCTCGGAGTATCATACTACCCCATGAGATCAGTTGAACATTCGAGGACGAATGTTCTAAAGGCGGGGAAGATGTTACACCCCGGAAAAAATTTCGCGCTACAAAATCATAGACGGCGTGGTACGAGCTCGAAAAGGAGTTAAGTCAAACAAGTATTAAGGATGAATATTGGGTGATCTAAGTCTAAGAATATATACACATACGACATTTGGAGACAATATGGTGTGAATTGGTTCATAAGTTATTTAACGAAAAACCCTCGTTACGATAAGTTAAGGTGGGGCCCACACGTTGGGACCTTATAAAAGACATATGAAGAGATATATGGGTAGTACATGTGAAGTTGAGCAAATCCTAAGAAGGACCCATAAGCCAAAAATGAGTGTAAGCCCTCCAAAAGGACGATTTAAGAAAGCGTTTTCGGATGACCTGACTTGGAGGGGCAAAAACGGCATTATAAGTTTGGAATTTGGGAAAACTTCCAGAAATAAAAGTTGTAGAGAATTGAATTAGCTTTCCAACGGTAGGTCATGGGCCTACAGGTGACATCGGGATAAGGAGATATGAGCATTTTAAGGCAGGAGGGTTGAGTTGAACAGTAAATCCGGCCCAACCCGAATCCAATTCGGGTCAGGCCCATCACCCATGCTTTTTAATTGAAATTTTCGGTTTCTCTCCCTCATTTTCAGACCAAGAGAACCTAGAAAACTCTAGAGAAAAAGGGAGAGGAGAGCCTAGAGAGAAAACCAATTTTTGACCAAAATCGGAGCCCCGAATCCCGAAGCCCATGAAGAGAAAAGTGTTCTACGTCGCGTTGCCTTCGATTTGAGCTAAAAATCAACTAAAGAGATGAGGGTGGACGTTGTGGCTGTGCACTTAAGGTATGAATAAGGTTCCTTTTCATTGTTAACAAGTTTATTTAGAGTTTTAACGGATTAGAACGAAGAAAATAGCGCGATAAATTCGTTTGTTGGTATGGTTGGATTGTGGAATGGGGTTTGAAGAAAATTTTGGATGAAAACAAATGTATTTAACTTGTAGAATGCGGAGGATGTTGTTATTAATGTTGTTAGTGTTAATTTCGACTTCTTTATGGAAATAAAATTATTAAATAGTTATATCGCGAATTGGTTAGTTGGAAAATTTGGAAAATAATGTGCGGGCTATTTTACGGTATATGTTGGTGTTGAAAATGATGGTAATATATTTGGTATTGTTGTTGATGTGTTGGTTGCTGAATTGTAAATTCTGGGCTAGGCATATAAACGGGGGAGATGCTGCCCAAATTTTTGTAGACAAGTGTTGATTTAAGATTGAATACTTAAAGGCTTATAATCAATGTTTGGTATATGTGACCAATTGTAGATTTTGGGGCATTCGGAACTTGAAATTGGAGAAGCGTAAGAAGCGGAAAAGGTATGTAAAGCCTTACCTTTCCTTCTTTTGGCATGTCCTAGACATAATAGGTTATGATACAAGCCTCGGGGAAACTCGGTTCCTAGAAATCGAGCCTAATTTTGACCCTTATTTATTCAATGTAATTGAATTAGGTACTTTATGTTTTGATAGAAAAATAGTTTACACATCCGTATCTTTCACAAACGGAACTAGATTGCCCCGAAACTTTCGTAGATGACTTCACAAGGCTTAATGTTCGTAATTTATGTACGCCACCCCGACTTGACTGAAGTGGGCCCACAATTCCCGAGACCCTTCGTATTGCTCCATTTGACTTATTTATGTGCGATAAGTAAAGGAAACTTTTGGCTATTGTCCCGACTACTAAACGATAGTGTTTTAACTGTTTCATTAAGTTTTCTAATATACCTTGTTGTGCAATAGTGTTCCTAATATGATTATGGCTTCGGTTCTCCAAAAATGGCTTCTGAAACACGTGTAGAATGTTCTGTACTTCAAATGCTCGTAACTTCTTCATACTAAGTCGGATTGACTCGAAACCCGTTTCGAGCTTTCGGGTCCGGTAAGTAAACGTGTCTAATGAGTCTTAACATTGGTTTGCGTGCATATGGTCGTAAATTTTCTTATGCTAATTCGGATTAATTTGAGACGCGTTTGTAGTTCACTAATGATTTTTAAAAGAACTAGTTTTGTACAAAGAAGTAAAAAAATTTATTTTCAAACCACTCCGAAGGGAGTGCGATATTTTATTATTTAGACTTTCAAAAACCACTCCGAAGGGAGTGCGATATTTTATTATTCAGATTTTCCAAAACCACTCCGAAGGGGGTGTGCAATTTTATTATTTCATTCCATTTACGACTTATGTCTACATTCCATAACGCTATTACTATTATTATTATTATTATTATTATTATTATTATTATTATGCCCGAAGGGGCTAGGATTAGTATTATGTCACGAGTGGCATGCCCGAAGGGGCCAGGGTAGCCGTATGTCACGAGTGGCATGCCCGAAGGGGCTAGGAGTATTATGTCGGGGCCAGCATGTCCGAAGGGGCCAGGATAGACGTATGCTGGACCGGCATGCCCGAAGGGGCCATCATTTTATGTCGGGGCCAGCATGTCCGAAGGGGCCAGGATAGACGTATGTTGGACCGGCATGCCCGAAGGGGCCATCATTTTATTTCGGGACCGGCATGCCCGAAGGGGCCAGGATAGACGTATGTCGGGACCGACACACCCGAAGGGGATTATTACTATCATTGTTATTACTATTATTATTATTATTAGGCCGGAAGCGGCCGTCCGAAGGGACTATTTTCTTTAGACATTAAATTCATACTGGGCATCCTAAATTTGCTTACTGTTGTACTTTTCTGATTCATGCTTCAGAGATGCTTTACATATTCAGTACATCTTCCGTACTGACCCCCTTTCTTTGGGGGCTGCGTTTCATGCCACGCAGGTACTCCCAGATGAGCTGAAGTTATTTTAGAAGATGTTCCAGCAGAGATGGCGAGCTCCATTTCAGTTCGGAGTGTTGCCGAGTCAAGCACTTATGTCATGATATTTGTATATCCTAGAGACTTTGCAGACAGTGTCCTGTGGATAGGGTGACGAGGAGCGCGAATCATTATAGATGTTAAAAGAGTGTGTATTTTCGGATGTTGTCGGTTGGTAAAAATTACGTGATTGATCGAAGGTTTTCACAATACGTATAAAGACGACTGATCTCTATTTTGAAAAGTTTCATGTTTTAAAATTTGGATTTATGATTAATTAAGCTTAATTAGTGCACTAAGTGGGCCCCACTACAATATGGCCGAATCTGATTGGTCCATGCCATAGTGGGACACATGTCATTGTGGCTGGACACATTTCTTAAGGGCTGGTAGCATATATATACTAGCTGATGACAAACCATAGCATATAATCATCTTCATAATCCATCTTCATCATCACAACTTCTTGAAAGAAAATTAGCAACAATCATGGCTGCCAAGCTCACGGCTAGCCTCAAGAAATTAAAAGGAAGAAGATTTTGATTCCCAAAAGTGTTCTAAACATTCAAGAAGGCAGCCACCAAGATCACGGCCAATTCAAGTATTGTGAAGGAAAAGCTGTAATTTTTTTTTTAGTGTTCTAGATGTCCCAAAAGTGAGCAGCAATCTTCTTATTCTCTTGAGATAGAGGAACATTTATGATTGATGCAAGCTAGGTCAAGGGTGAATAATCTAATCAAGGTAAGAATTCCCCCTCCTTTATGGTGTAATTGGAATTAAAGTCAAATGTTATAGTTGAGAAGATTAAATCTTATTAAGTGGAATTGGAAGTAAGAAAATTGCATGATTATTGTTGGCGTTGTAAGTGGGCAGAATTGGAGTTGTTCCAATGGATTGGGTTTGATTGTTCTTGTTGTTATTATTGTTATGGATTATGTGTTAAAAGTGAAGGAATCTTGATATTTAAAGTTGTAGTTGTTTCTATGAGATTGTTGAGTGAAGGATTAAAGTGTGGTTATAATTATGTATTTGTGTTGTTGTAGTTGATGGGCTGCTTGGGGCATGTTATTGTAAGGTTTATTCCCTCCTACATGTTCTAGATATGGTTTGGTCTTTGTACAATTTGATGGATGTGGAATTTGTGAAAGGAAAGTTTAAGTCATGCTAAAACTTGTATTTATTTTATGGGCTGTTTTAGAACTTGTTGTGATATAAAGATTGTTATACCCCGTATTTTGTACAATGGGGTATTCCGAGTAAGTTGCGAAAAGTTAAGGACAAGGTTATTTTTTTTCCGGTTTTGTGAAGAATGCACAAGTTGCTTGTAAGTATCATTGGCATGGAATATTAAGGGCAAACCCGGAATTTGGAAATTTGTTATTATTCATGACTTCTTGGAGAAGCCACAAGTGGCCGTGGGCCCCACCCATATTTTAGCCAATTGTTTTAAACCATAAAGGGGGCCATGTGTTCACTTCATATTTATAGGGGATGTATGTATATGTATAATTCATGACCATGCAAGACATATTCATCATCCAAGAAAATTCTAGAAAATTGGAGAAAATTGGAAAAGAAAAAAAAAAGAAAAAGATTGCACATGACCGGCCATGTGCCTATATTTATATATATATATATATATATATATATATATATGAGTGATGACAAATATAAGACATAACTCATCATTTTAGCCTTAGAAAATTCAAGAAAGGTGGAGAAAAGAGAGAGGAAAGCTTCGGCCAAGAAGGCTGGCCGAAGATGGTCCCTTAAGTTTGATCATGAAAAATTATTTTCTCCTTGTCTTCCTATTAATTGGAAGTCCCTCGTTAACGTGGAGTAGTTGTTGGAACAAGCGAAGCGTTTATTCTTGCAAAGTGTGTCCTAGCCGAGAGGGAAGTTGAAGGGAAGGTAAGGTTCAATCTTCATTTTCATATGTTATGCATGGTTTGTGTATGTTGTGGAGTGTGGAAATGGATGAAATTCATGAAAACTTGCAAGATGATGTTGAGCCGTGAGTGGGCTGTTTTTGGTAGAACATGAGAATTGATTTTACTTAGTGTTTTGGTTGTTGTGTTGTGGATTCTATGATGTAAAATGAAAGTTTAATGATCCAAGTTGAAGTTATAGTTGTGTGGGCTGATTTGGAAGTTAATGTGATTTTAATATGCTTTCTTGAATTTATGGAAATAATGTTGTAAACGTGTGGATTGTTGATGTAGTTTATGAATTCGGAAGAAAGAAACGTGTTGTCATTGTTCTTATGGAATTTAGAAAGTTTCGGGTGGTAATGCATGTTGGTCGGGCTGTTTGAATATTGTATGGATTGCTTGGAATGTCCTTAAATCATGTTTGAATGGTTGCAGGATTGTAATGGAATATGTGAGCATTGGTATTGGCTTGATCGTATGTAGTTTATTTGAATATAAATGAAATGTTGTCAAATTGTGTAGAAAGGAATTATTAATGTTAGAATGCATTTTGAATCACTTATGGATGTTGTTAGTATGGTTGTTGGTATGGTTGTTGTCGATTTGGCCGAGTTGAATTCTCGGGGTGGTTGGATTTATAGGGGAGATGCTGCCCAAATTTCTGTAAATAAGTGATGGCTTGGAAGTGGATTCTTAAGTGTTTATGACTAATGGTTAATGCCTAATGACGTTGTTGTAGATTGTTGGAAGCCCGAGACTTAAGTCTGACTAGCGTAGGAAGCAAACGAGGTATGTAAAGCTCAACCTTTTCTTTCTTTTGCATGTCTTAGTTAAGAGTAAGTTATGACACGAGTCTCGAGGTAACTCTATTCTTGCAATCCGAGCATGTCTATGATTCTTATTTATTTCTTGATATTCGTATTCTTAATGTAGTCGAATTATGATTCTTATGTTTTTGTATGACTAAGTTTCAAAAGTTGCATAAAAGTTTTGTTTTCAAAAGAGTTTTGTTCTTAAATGATTCTGTAACTACGAACGACCGTAACTTTCACAAAAGGGCTCGGATTGCTTCGATATGTTCGTAGAAAGTCCTAAAGTGAATAAAGTCCGTAACTTTCCGAGGCGGACTCGGATTGGTTTGACGTATGACTATGATCCCTATGGTTCTTCTATATGTTTATGATGTTTGATATGTTTCTGAGTGGCGTCTGAAAGTTATTTGATAAGGTAATTGATATAACTATTGTCCCGATTTTGAAATGACGATCTATTTAGATTACTTCATTGAGTCTCTGAAAATGATTTATGTGCATATGGTTTCTCACTACTCGCTCGTCTGCCGCCCTCAATATGTCTTTCACTGCGTCCCGGGCCAGGGCATGTATTCGTGCAATTCCATTGCATTGTTCACCGCGTCCCTCACTAGAGGGCCGGGGCACGTTATTTACCGCGTCCCTCATTAGAGGGCCGGGGCACGTTATATGATATGATGATATGGGGGAGGTGGCCAGGATGGCATATGATGATTCCCTTTACCGCGTCCCTCACTAGAGGGTCGGGCACGTTACATGTACATGCATATGATGATTTTAATTACCGCGTCCCTCCTTAGAGGGCCGGGGCACGTTATATGTACATATGATGATTTTATGATATCGACATGCATGATTTATGTTTTAAAGGCAAGTTTTATGATTTTCTTTACTCTTTACTTCAGTATGATCCCGCTTACTATATTTCTTGCTTTACATACTCGACATACTCCGCACCGACCGGGGGGTCGCGTTTCATGCCGCCGCGGTACACCGTGTGATGAGCCGAGGATATTAGTAGAAGATGTTCCGCCGGGATTGGCGAGCTCCACTTTCTCCGAGCTGTCGCCGAGTCAGAGTATTATGTTATGCTATCATGTTCCATGTTAGAGACTTTGCAGACAGTGTCGTGTATACAAGATGTCGGTTTTGTAAGCGGCTATGTAAGCCGATATGTCATTATGCGATACGTTACAAATTTCATATGTTACATATTTTATTTGATTTGACTAAGATGAAAAGCATGTTTGTTTTCTGAAAATTTTTTGTTATGTACTTGTGTCATGTCTTGTGGGCCCAGTATGATTATGAGTATTACGAGAGTCAGCGGGTTCGCTCGGCCCTAAGTAAGGGTCGGGTGCCCATCACACCCTATCGGATTAAGGGTGTGACAAATTGGTATCAGAGCAGTCCGTCCTAGGGGTTGTCTGCAAAGTCGTGTCCAGTAGAGTCCTGTTTATGGTGTGAAGTCGGCCACATTTATAAACAGGAGGCTACGGGGTATTTAGGATGGTCACTCTTCTTTCGCCTCTTAGATCGTGCCATAGAGCCAAGTCACAGGAAATGAGATCCCCGATACTAACTTTCGATTTCAGCGGAAGAATGACGTCGACAGGAGAAAGTGATTAGCGGTATTGGAAGTTACGAAAGATATATGTCGAGTACAGTATTGACGTACGACTGAAGTGTAAAGTTGAGAACTAAAAGGGAAAGTAAAGAGGAAAGTGTAACAGGTGCAGTTTAAGTTGTATGTACGAGGTAAGTTAATCATTTTCATGCTATTGTTGATACTGGGAGCCCTGTGTGGCCGTGATATAATATGATACATACATATATGTGATGGCCCTGAAAGGCACTGTTGGTATTTCCTGCGTGCAGGCTCTGGGATAGTAAGGAATACAGAGGAAACTCTGCCAAAATATTTCTAGAAATAATAATATGAGAATGAGATATAAGTTTGGAATATGTTTTAAAAAGGGCGTATCAATGGTAACAATGGGGATATGGTAATAAGGAATTTGGAACGGACTAGTGATACTAAGAGATGATTTAGAAAGGGGCTGGTAGGTTTGGATAGAGTGATATATTAAGGCACCGACTGAGTTGATAAGTAGGAGAAAAATATGATGGGATTATAGTTAAAGGAGGTAATGATACGATTTAGACAGGAGTATGAAGGAAAAAGAATGGTGACGGATAGGAATGTATTAATAAAACAGCCGATGAGAATGTGTTGTGAGGACGTTTTGGAATATGCTAAGATCTCAACTTACCCCAGATTACGTGACGAGGGTCATACGGAGAGGTGAACGCGATCATACTAGCATAACGCATCGAACCTTATTAAAGTTTCAAAGTTAAGCGTGCTGGAGTGAGAGAAATTTTAGGATGGGTGACCCCCTGGGAAGTTTTCCGAAAGTCTTACAAATTCAGACGAAAGAGGCAAATGAGAAGTTAGATTAATCTAAGGAAAGTTAGAGTCTGCGGAGTGGGCAGAAACCTTAAGGGACCGCGTGGAACGGGCGGATTAGGTCGGTGAGGAGAAGGAGCTAACGGAAAGAGGAAATAAGAAGAAAGCGAGACAATAGCGTAGTAATAGGTTATCACGTGTGTAACTGAGGACACGAGTACCATAAGTAACGGGATTGTGGAAGGCCAAGTATAGGAAGACGAGAAACAAGGTAGAACGAATGCTAGAAAATGACCGGTATGATACGGATAAACGTGGACGAACGAATACGTTCGAGAGAGTGAGAGAAGGATTATGTAGGAGTAGTGCGTTCGGAATGACACAGAGATAGCATAAGATTTCTCGGGTACAGAATAAGAGATAGGCACAAATGGGAGAAATGACGAAGGGATACCAAAGGAAGCATCCAAGATAGGTTGGGGTAAAGATAATATTCCGAGAGAACTTTGGATACTTATTGTCAGAGTAAAAGTATTTCCTAATTGAGATTGGAAATAAGGACATGGGGCAAAATATTAACGGATAATGGTATAAGTACACCCCTAAAGGGGGGAAGCGGCTGAGAGAAATGCAAAGGCGGAGAGAAACAGTTGACACTGTAATATGTTTGATGTGAATGCTTAAACTGTAAACGAGACCCCTTACCGAAATAAGTTAATAAGATCGGGAAACCAGCAATAAGTGGATAAAAGTTAGGATGGCATTTGAGGCAGTGTGAGCGGTTTTTGCGGAGACCTGGAATGACAGGACGCTAGAAAGTGGACGTGTATGAGAAAAAGGGTATGACAAGAGAATGGTATTGAATAACTTAAGAGATAGTATAAAGGATAGCGATCCTATACTAGATTAAAGGCCAAGATATTGGCTATGGAGTGGTTCGCTAAGGAAGAGGGAATAGGAAACCCTTGTGGTAGGAGGTGAGAAAGTCAGGAGTGATTAAAGGAAAGGGGAGAAATATGACAAAAATAGGACGAGCGGGTTTTGGAATGAACAAGACATGTAGAGCAGGATGAGTCATAGGACGAAAGGACCATGTTTAAGATTGAATGTGCTTTATATAAGCTGTACAAGGACAGTGATGCCACCTGTAAGTATTGGTATGCTAAGAATGAGACTAAGTAAGTATTTGATAAGAAGAGTAAAGACTTAGCAAGGACAATGCAGTTGTGATATTTCGGGTACATTACAGAAAAATGTAACGATGGGTTAAGCCAATTACAAAAATAGAATTAGTGTCGAGGACGGATGAGGCATGGCAGTTGTAGCAAGAAGAACAACGATTAGTGGTTGGAAAGATTTTGAAGGGAAGAGAGAATGCTGTTCTCGTGAATGAAAATAAAAGAGTCCACCGGATATTAGAAGAAAGTTTCTGGACCACTAAGTAATCTAAACACGAGAGCACATGCTATAGAATCACATGAAGCACCAACGTGAAGCTGTACCCAACTATAATGATAAAAAGTCTGCATCGGAAAGCTAACAAGGAATAGGGACGGACGAAAGGATAGCTAAGACTACAATAATGGAGACGGAAATTTCGGTGAGAGTGAAATACTAGTTAAATTCCGGTCGAATGCACAAAGGCAAAGAAGTGGACGAAGTGGATTGCAGGCAATAAAGGGATTAAGTAAGAATGAGAATAAATAGAATTGGTAGATGATATTGCATGCCGTGGGAATAAAGGAAACCCCCTAAGACCCTTAGAAGACCTTACGAGACCAGTTGAACATTCGAGGACGAATGTTCTAAAGGGGGGAAGGATGTTATACCCCGTATTTTGTACAATGGGGTATTCCGAGTAAGTTGCGGAAAGTTAAGGACAAGGTTATTTTTTTCCCGGTTTTGTGAAGAATGCACAAGTTGCTTGTAAGTATCATTGGCATGGAATATTAAGGGCAAACCCGGAATTTGGAAATTTGTTATTATTCATGACTTCTTGGAGAAGCCACAAGTGGCCGTGGGCCCCACCCATATTTTAGCCAATTGTTTTAAACCATAAAGGGGGCCATGTGTTCACTTCATATTTATAGGGGGTGTATGTATATGTATAATTCATGGCCATGCAAGACATATTCATCATCCAAGAAAATTCTAGAAAATTGGAGAAAATTGGAAAAGAAAAAAAAAAGAAAAAGATTGCACATGACCGGCCATGTGCCTATATTTATATATATATATATATGAGTGATGACAAATATAAGACATAACTCATCATTTTAGCCTTAGAAAATTCAAGAAAGGTGGAGAAAAGATAGAGGAGAGCTTCGGCCAAGAAGGCTGGCCGAAGATGGTCCCTTAAGTTTGATCATGAAAAATTATTTTTCTCCTTGTCTTCCTACTAATTGGAAGGCCCTCGTTAACGTGGAGTAGTTGTTGGAACAAGCGAAGCGTTTATTCTTGCAAAGTGTGTCCTAGCCGAGAAGGGAAGTTGAAGGGAAGGTAAGGTTCAATCTTCATTTTCATATGTTATGCATGGTTTGTGTATGTTGTGGAGTGTGGAAATGGATGAAATTCATGAAAACTTGCAAGATGATGTTGAGCCGTGAGTGGGCTGTTTTTAGTAGAACATGAGAATTGATTTTACTTAGTGTTTTGGTTGTTGTGTTGTGGATTCTATGATGTAAAATGAAAGTTTAATGATCCAAGTTGAAGTTATAGTTGTGTGGGCTGATTTGGAAGTTAATGTGATTTTAATATGCTTTCTTGAATTTATGGAAATAATGTTGTAAACGTGTGGATTGTTGATGTAGTTTATGAATTCGGAAGAAAGAAAGGTGTTGTCGTTGTTCTTATGGAATTTAGAA
The DNA here is from genome assembly GCF_029784015.1 of Lycium ferocissimum. Taxonomy (NCBI): domain Eukaryota; kingdom Viridiplantae; phylum Streptophyta; class Magnoliopsida; order Solanales; family Solanaceae; genus Lycium; species Lycium ferocissimum. Next base: position 42,777,799 of record NC_081344.1, on the reverse strand, counting down.
AGTTTCGGGTGGTAATGCATGTTGGCCGGGCTGTTTGAATATTGTATGGATTGCTTGGAATGTCCTTAAATCATGTTTGAATGGTTGCGGGATTGTAATGGAATATGTGAGCATTGGTATTGGCTTGATCGTATGTAGTTTATTTGAATATAAATGAAATGTTGTCGAATTGTGTAGAAAGGAATTATTAATGTTAGAATGCGTTTTGAATCACTTATGGATGTTGTTAGTATGGTTGTTGGTATGGTTGTTGTTGATTTGGCCGAGTTGAATTCTCGGGGTGGTTGGATTTATAGGGGAGATGCTGCCCAAATTTCTGTAAATAAGTGATGGCTTGGAAGTGGATTCTTAAGCGTTTATGACTAATGGTTAATGCCTAATGACGTTGTTGTAGATTGTTGGAAGCCCGAGATTTAAGTCTGACTAGCGTAGGAAGCAAACGAGGTATGTAAAGCTCAACCTTTCTTTCTTTGGCATGTCTTAGTTAAGAGTAAGTTATGACACGAGTCTCGAGGTAACTCTATTCTTGCAATCCGAGCATGTCTATGATTCTTATTTGCTTCTTGATATTCGTATTCTTAATGTAGTCGAATTATGGTTCTTATCAAAGAGTTTTGTTCTTAAATGATTCCGTAACTACGAACGACCGTAACTTTCACAGAAGGGCTCGGATTGCTTCGATATGTTCGTAGAAAGTCCTAATGTGAATAAGGTCCGTAACTTTCCGAGGCGGACTCGGATTGGTTTGACGTATGACTATGATCCCTATGGTTCTTCTATATGTTTAGGATGTTTGATATGTTTCTGAGTGGCGTCTGAAAGGTATTTGATAAGGTAATTGATATAACTATTGTCCCGATTTTCAAATGACGATCCGTTTAGATTACTTCATTGAGTCTCTGAAAATGATTTATGTGCATATGGTTTCTCACTACCCTGCTTGTGCCAGCCTCAATATGTCTTTCACTGCGTCCCGGGCCAGGGCATGTATTCGTGCAATTCCATTGCATTGTTCACCGCGTCCCTCACTAGAGGGCCGGGGCACGTTATTTACCGCGTCCCTCATTAGAGGGCCGGGGCACATTATATGATATGATGATATGGGGGAGGTGGCCAGGATGGCATATGATGATTCCCTTTACCGCATCCCTCACTAGAGGGCCGAGGCACGTTACATGTACATGCATATGATGATTTTAATTACCGCGTCCCTCCTTAGAGGGTCGGGGCACGTTATATGTACATATGATGATTTTATGATATCGACATGCATGAGTTATGTTTTAAAGGCAAGTTTTATGATTTTCTTTACTCTTTACTTCAGTATGATCCCGCTTACTATATTTCATGCTTTACATACTCAGTACATACTCCGTACTGACCCCCTTTCTTCGGGGGCTGCGTTTCATGCCGCGCAGGTACACCCAGATGAGCTGAGGATATTAGTAGAAGATGTTCCAGCGGGATTGGCGAGCTCCACTTTCTCCGGAGTGCTGCCGAGTCAGAGTATTATGTTATGGTATCATGTTCCATGTTAGAGACTTTGTAGACAGTGTCGTGTATACAAGATGTCGGTTTTGTAAGCGGCTATGTAAGCCGATATGTCATTATGCGATACGTTACAAATTTCATATGTTACATATTTTATTTTATTTGACTAAGATGAAAAGCATGTTTGTTTTCTAAAAAAATTTTGTTATGTACTTGTGTCATGTCTTGTGGGCCCAGTATGATTATGAGTATTACGAGAGTCAGCGGGTTCGCTCGGCCCTAAGTAAGGGTCGGGTGCCCATCACACCCTATCGGATTAAGGGTGTGACAAAGATAGTTTTCTTTTACATGGATGGTAGTTGAATATGACGTGATCCGTGCAACTAGTATGAGGGTGAATAGTGATAAAAAAAGGGGGATTTATGAAGTTCTTTTATAGGGAAAGTATAGAATAGAAACTACGAGATAACGGAAACGATAGCGAGCACAAAGAAGAAGGGATTAATTGGAAGGAAGGAGATAAAAAGGAAACGCGGGTAAGATAACAGCGCAAAGAATAGGTGATGACATGGGTAGACGTGAATGTGAGTGATATCAGCGACGGAACCGTGAAAGGCCAAACCATAGAAAGATGAATAACGAGGTAGAATGAGTGCTAGGAAATGATTGGTATGAGGAAAACAAACAGGAATGAACATAATAGGATTTGGAAAGGAGAAAGGGATTATGTAGGAGTAGTATTTTCTGAAAATGTAGCGGTATTATAAAGCTCCTCGTGCACAGGAAAAGAAAGGGGTTAACATAGACTGGAAAAATGTGGTAAGGGGATATTAAAGGAAGCACCCAAGGTCGATTCAATTAAATGAGTACGAATATGGAACGCAAAGAAAACACCTAGTTATAAATTTAAAGCGCAGTACAACGATATGATAATAAGATAAGATCGTTATTGAGACGAACTCGGTATGTTTTGAATAAGTTAGAATCCGGTGTTGGGTACACGCAGAAGGATAAAAAGGCATGCAACATAAAGGGTACAAAATTGCGTGCACATGACTTCACCCCGAAAATAATGGGGTCTTTAAGCGACAAAGACGGTAGGCTTAGGGGAAAGATGATGCAATATGAATTCATCAAGAGAAGCGTATGGTGCAAAGTTGAGATAAAAATATTATTCCAAGAGAATTTTGGACACTTATCGTTGGAATATGAATGCCACCTAACGGAGAATTTGAAATAACTACGAGTATTAAATAATTATTGGGTCGAAGCAAGAGACCCCTTTTAATTCGGTGAGAGATGTATTATGAGGGCGTTTTGAAATCTGCCCAGACTTCAACTTACTCCAGATTATGTGTTGAAGGTCATGTGGCGAGGTCGACACGATCATACTAGCGTTAGAGCATCGAATTCCGTCAGAGTCCCAAAGTTAAGCGTGCTGGAGTGGGAGCAATTTTAGGATGGGTGACCCCCCTGGGAAGTTTCCTGAAAGTCTTACAAATTCAGGGGTATGAAGCAAATGGGAAGCTAGAGTGGTCTAAAGGAAAGTAGAGCATACGGACTCTTACGTAAACCTTAGGAGGTCATATGACGAGCGGCATCAATCAAGAAAAGAAAGAAGTGTGCATCACGGCTTTTAGAAGGTGGTAAGTTGAATGGCGTTTGGAAATATTTTGTAAGCAAGATGGTAGCAATTATGTATACGTACGTATATGATATCCCATACATGGCTATATGGTATGTATATCCCTGAAAGAATCGACGTTGCGACACGGCGGGAAGGTATTAATCGGACAGGTAACGAAGTTCGAGTGACAAAAATGGCACAAATGTTGTAAGGCAAGTTGATGCTATTTTCACTACAGTTGAGCTTGGAAAGTTCTAATATAACGATATTTGGAAAAGAAAGGAAGTGAGTAGATGGTAGGTAAAGTGACCAAAATGTCGGGAAAAAGCGAAAGAGTAAGAACTTCCGTAACTCTATGTTTTTGGGTTGTATGGTAAGATTTGAGAGATAGAGGTTAAAGGAACAGTTGTGGCAGAAAGCTAAAAAAAATATAGTGGTGGCAAGAGCCCAAGGATGAGTTGCCATAAGTGTAGTTGTGTTGTGAAGAATAGCGAAGGGTGCAGAACCATTTCGTATATACATATTTTGGATCGATGGAAGTAGGTTTGGGAAGGAACTAGGAGAAATAGTTAAGGGACATAACCATTATACTTACTAGCGATAAAGTCATATTGGGTGAGCACTCGGAATGTAAAGGTAAATGGTGACAAGGATGTAAGGATGACGTTGACCATTGAGCGCCAAGTGAGTCTTAGCACGGCATTTCACCCTCAGACTGACGAACAGACCGAGCGTACTATTCAGACGCTAAGGGATATGTGCAGGCCTGCGTTCTTGATTTCGTAGACACCGGGATGATCATCTGCCACTTATGGAGTTTGCCTATAATAATAGTGCTATTCTCGCATCCGCATAGCCGTATAAGGCTCGTATGGCAGAAGTGCGAGCACCGATTGGCTGATTCGATGTTGGCGAAACTAAGTTAATTGGGCCGGATATGAGTCGCAAAGAGTTGACAAAGTGAAACTCATTCGGGAGTGGTAATTAGCGACTCGAGTTGACAAATCATATGTAGATAGTCGCGTCGACACCTAGAGTTTCGGTGTCGACGATCGGGTATCTTTGAAGGTCACCCTTGTTGGGTGTTGTGAAATTTGGCAAGAAGGGGAAGTCTGGTCTAAGGTACATTGGGCTTTATCAGGTCATCCGTAAGATAGGCCAGGCCGCCTACGAGTTAGATCTACCAGCGATTTGGCCGCAGTGCGCCCGGTCTTTCACGGGTCAATGCTTCGCAAATATATAGGTGATTCTTCTAGAGTATTTCCCATAAATGATATCCAAGTGACGGAGGATTTATCCTACGAGGAGTAGCCTATAGCTTTTATTAGGATATTGTGGTGAAACAATAGCAGGGAGGAAATGACACGGGAAGCCGAAGAGAGATGAAGAATAAGTATCTCTACTTATTTCCTATGCCAACGGGTAATTCAAATTCCTAAATTGGTTATTTCGATTAATGAACCGTATGTGGCAGCCATGAAAGAGACTCCCCAAAGTGCTTATAAGACACTTCGTAAGATCGAGTTTAACATTCGAGGACGAATGTTCTAAAGGGGGGAGGATGTTATATCCCGTATTTTGTACGTTGGAATATTTTAAGTTAGTTGCGACAAGTTAAGGACAAGGCTATTTTTCGGTTTGGTGTAATGTATAAGTTGTTTATGAATTTTATTGGTATGGAATATTAAGAGAAATTAGGGGCTAAAAGTTGAAATAAAAATTTCATGAAAAGACCAAAGTGGCCATGTGTTAAAGTGGGACCCACATGTTGGGATTTTATAAAGGATATATAAAGAGATATATGAGTAGTACATGTGAAGTTGAGCAAGTCCTAAGAAGGACCCATAAGCTAAAAATGAGTGTAAGCCCTCTAAAGGGACGGTTTAAGAAAACGTCTTCGGGTGATCCGACTTCGAGGGGCTGTGCGTATTATGAGTTTGGAATTTGGGAAAACTCCCAGAATTAAAGTTGTAGATAATTGAAATATCTTTCCAACCATAGGTCGTGGGTTTACATGAGACATCGGGATAAGGAGATATAGACGTTTTAAGGCGTAAAGGTCGGTGAGAACAAGGATTCGGCCCAACCCGATTCCAAGTCGGGTCAGGCCGAATACCCATGCCATTTATGTTATATCCCGTATTTTCGTACATTGGAACAATCCAGATTAATTATGATAAGTTAAGGACAAAAGTATTTCGGGATACAAAGTTGGGATTTTTGACCTTCGATTTTATTTTGAGACATAAGTTGTTCATGAATTTATTGGTATGGAATAATTAGGAGAATTTAGGACCAAAAGTGATAAAATTGGAAGTTGAAAAAGTCATCCATTTTCCATGGTTGGCCGTGTGAGTGGGATAAGGCCCCCACACAATTTTGTGTCAACTTTTAATTGGGACAACACATGGTGTGGGCCAAAGGACACTAGCACAAGTCTTGCCTTAGTTAAAAGATGACCACTACTTCATTTGCTTCATTTTAACACTTAGAAAAAAAGAGAACAAGAAGTTGAAGCACTAGAGGCTCTCGGCTAGAAACCAAGAAAACCAACTTCCATTTAAGCCCTTCCAAAATTATTTTGTTGATGTAGACCCACTATTTTGAGGTCCCTAAGTAGCGTGGAAGCGTCGTTGGAGCGATCAACCCATTAGTTTTCATCCTTGGAAACCCTAGGCTATTGTGAAATTGAAAGAAGAAAGGTAAGATTTGATCTTGTTTATGTGTTATGAAGGTTGTATGCATGTTTTAGTATGTTAAAATGGATGAATATCATGAATTATAGTAAGTTGGAATTTAGGTCTTGTGTATGAGGCTTAGCCGTGTGGAGTGTATGTGTGTTGTGTTATGTGTAAGTGATGAATTAAAGTCTAATTAGCATGTTGATGGTTGTAGCGTGAAGAAATGATTGA
>NC_081344.1:42757632-42771669 GCF_029784015.1 Lycium ferocissimum | reverse complement strand
ATTCCCCCGGGCGTTCTTACCGGGCAAATAAACTTGTCCTTGATTCTGGCAAAAGAGTGAATGCTCTCATGGATTTCTTTTGGGGTGCCTCATAGTTTGCTAGCGGAGGCTAGTTTTGAAAAGTCTGGTTTTGTGGAGCTTGGTTATTGGGTGCTGGCATTCGATAATTCGTCGTGAAGCCGTTTCGGTGCTAGTATTTGATAATTTGGGTGTGGAGCTTAGTGGCCGGGTTGTACGTAGCACACAGACATTGGGCTATATTGGGGTGAAGTGGTTATATAGTTGGTTGGTGGAGGTGATTGGTAATTATCTAGATTTTTGTGGGTCATCTCTTTTCCTCGGCTTTTCGGGCTAGTAGTTCTAGAAACATAGGCTATATCTTCTCTTTTCTTTTTACCACTAGCGGCGCCAGACGCACCTGCCCTGTTTAGTACACTAACAATCCTGCCGGTCTTGAGGCCATCTCCGATATCTTCCCCAATGGCGACCAAATCTGCAAAGGAACTCCCTTTCATAGTTATCATTCTCATTGGTTGAAGCACCGCCTCTTGGTACCGTATAAATACGGCCGCCCCCGCCCCCTCATAGGTGGTTGTACACACGCCCGCTCGCTTCCGTCACACCCCGATTTTACTAACGCGTGACGGGCACCCGACCCCACATTCGTGAGTCGAGCGAACCCACCGACTCTTATTACATACATAAACTTCGGACTCTTAATCGACAAAAAATGATAAGTACAACAAATATTTTGGAAACATCGTTTCGTAGTTTACAAATCGATGTAATCCGTAATCATATGAAATCTAATGCAAAATACATAATGACACGTCGGCTGACGGGAGCCGCTCACAACCGACATTTTAACCCACAACTCTCCGTTCGCAAAGTCTCTACGTATAATCGAACACATAACATGCATAGTCCGACTCGGGCATAAAGACTCAGAGCAAACGCACCGAGCTTGCCAACGCCGCTCGGATCATCTCCTACAAAAGCTCGCACTCATCCGGTGTACCGCGCGTATTTAAACGCAAATACCGAAGAATGCGGGGTCGCATTTTAATATGTACTGAGTATGTAAAGCATAAAATACGATAAACAGAATCATAACTGAACAGAGGATACGTAACATGAATGTAATAACCGGAGTATCGTAAATGCTTACTCATAAACCTAAGCAAATGCATAGCAGAAAACACGAGCCATACGGCTCCCGCCAGAGACTCTAAGAAATGCAAAAAGTGGTCGCCCCCCGACGTCGGCGCCACAACATATCATATCGATCGTAAATGTGCACATATCATAACATATCGATGGCCATATCATATCATATCGAGTATGTGTACATGGCACATCATACACCACAACCCATGTACATATATACCGCCCCCCTCACACCGAGGCACGGCGAACAATGCAAAGGAATACGCGTGATACTGTATCCCGGCCCGGCTCGCCGAAGGAAGCACCGAGGCATCCACGAGCGGAGTAGTGAGAAACTAAATGCAATATATAAAACGTAAAGCATATACGTAGATCGGACGGAATAATCAAATGACATAACATGAAAAAAGTGGTCCTGGACAAGGCATAGCACATACCTTTTAAAGACCGCGGAGGATTCTTGTCAAAATAGAACTTCAGGGGTCATTTGTGTATATCAAAATATAAAACATATACAGAAACTCGATAGCATAACTCAAATGGCAGACCTTATAGCGAACATTTGACAATAACTAAAACATAAGTCTTTCGGATATCAGAGTGGTTCGTGTCGAATAGTCTTTCACAGCTTTCAATTCCAAAGTAGGCCATAAGACTCAATAAAATAATTATAGCAGTTATTCTTTAGAAATTAGAAAGGTAGTTAGAAGTTTTTCTCTCGCTTTCCATTTAAAGGTAGTTTAAATAGGATATTAGGAAAAATTCGGACAAAGTGAGCCCACCTCGACCAAATGAGGCGGCGTATGTAAACTACGTATGTTAAACTTCATAACGTCATCTATGGGGATTTTAAGGTGATCGGATTTCATTTGCACAAGTTCTGAGGGGGTTAGACAATTTTTATAATTATTCACACACTCTTCAATTCAATTCTACTGGATGGAAAAGCGGGCGTTTTTGAACGTGGATTCCGAGGGAGCAGAGTTGTCCCCGAGGTCCAAATTCAAGCCTAAAATATCTAAGACATGCCAAGAGAAATAATGGGGAGAGCTTTTACATACCTTTTGTCCTTTACGCTTGCCAAAATCCAAATCCCGTTTCGTCCAAAACCTACAAATGGTCACATTTACCAATTGACTATTCATAAGGCTTAAAATTTCAATCTTAACCAATACTTGTCTATAAAAATTAAAAAGCATCTCCCCTATATATACAACATCCCCGAGATTTAACTCGGCTCAAATATCAACAACCATACCAAACAACAATAACAATAATCATCAACGATCGATTTGAACGCATTCTAATACGAATTATCTCCTTTTCCAAATAAGACAACAACTCCCAATCCAACTTTACGCTTTCAAATCAATATCAACATTTCCATATTCATACACTAATTTAAGATCATTCAAACATAGGCCAAGAATATTCCAAGCCATATATCCAATATTCAACAATTCCATCAATTCCATATTCCACCCGAAATTCCTACATATGCAACAAAACCATCACCATACATTTTCTACTTACAAATTCATAATCAACAACAACAATCCACACTTTAACAACTTCATTTCCATAATATCATAAAATCATTCTAAAATGACATAATCATCTACAATCAATTTCAATGCCAACTTAAACCATTTAACCTTCATTACATCATAAGGATCACAAAAACACCAACAATTATTCATAATATTTCCAGCTCCAAAATATTCCATAGAATAGCCCACACATTATTTTCCAAATTTTCCAACCAACCAATTCGCGATATAACTATTTCATAATTTTTATTTCCGTAACGAAGTCGAAATTAATACTAACAACATCAATAGCAACATCCTCCACATTCTACAAGTTAACTACATTTATTTTAATCCAAAATTCTCTTCAAATCTCATTCCATAATTCACAATGCCAACGGACGAATTTATATCGCTATTTTTCCCGTTCTAATCCGTTAAAACTTTAAATAAACTTGTTAGCAATGAAAAGGAACCAATATTACCTCAAGTGTGCAGCCACCACGTCCACCCTTCTCTTCTTTAGTTGATTTTTAGCTCAAATCGAAGGCAACGCAACGTAGAACACTTTCCTCTTCATGGGCTTCGGATTCGAGGTTCCGATTTTTGGTCAAAAATTGATTTTCTTTCTAGGATCTCCTCTATCTTTTTCTCTAGAGTTTTCTAGGTTCTCTTGGTCTGAAAATTAGAGAGAGATACCGAAAATTGTAATTAAAAAGCATGGGTAATGGGCCTGACCCGAATTGATCTGCTGGGCCGGATTTACTGTTCAATCCCGACCCTTCCGCCTTACAATGTTCATATCTCCTTATCCCGATGTCACCTGTGTAACCCACGACCTACCATTGGAAAGCTAATTCAATTATATACAACTTGTATTTCTGGGGGTTTTCCCAAATTCCAAACTTATAATACCGTTTTTGCCCCTCAAAGTCAGGTCACCCGAAAAACGTTTTCTTAAAAATATTCGTTCGAGGGCTTCCACTTTGATTTGGCCCAAGTGGTCCTTCTGCAGTTGTGTTTAACTCCACGTACGCGATTCATGTGACTTTTCAGATGTTCCAAAAAAAATCTCGATGTGTGGGCCCCATTTCAACTTACGAACAGTCAGCCGTACAAAAGTATGGGATACGATACTATCAACGAGAGTTTAAATTACGTAGCAACAACATGATTGTCAATTTTGAGGAAGCACATGTCACGCTCATACTCCGAAAACGCGGGTATAACATCCTCCCCTTAGAACATTCGTCCTCGAATGTTAAACTAGCCTTATAGGGACCACAAGATCTTGAGGGAGTTCCCTTTTACGGTTTTTGCATACAACTCATGCATTAGTCGACCCAATCAAATAAGGATTTCGCAGTACCCATAATTTTTTTTCCAAGAACAAGTCGGGGCACTTCTTCCTTACTATTGTTTCGCTACGTACCTAACGGAAGCCATATCCTTGTCACGCAGCTTTTTTTTTTCCTCGCCAAACTAGGGCCGCTATACCGTTTCTCATAGGACAACTCTTCTATTCCTTGAATGCTCCCCGCACGGGGAATATTATATGGGTCACAACGTATTTACGACGCAGACAGACACGGAACACCAGACGCACCGCTTCTTAATTAGATAGTAAATTCGATTCATAGAAAACCTTGCCTACTTCACGAATGATCCGATAAAATCCAAGACATCTCGGCTATGTTTCTTCTCATAACACTTCTCATGGGTGATATTTTCAAAAATATCCGCTACTAATCCGGAAGTTCTAAGCGTCGACAACAATCACCGTATATGATTTCTGTCACTCTAAGTCGCTAATGACCGTTCCCAAGTGAGTTTCACTCTATCAACTACTCGCTGAATCATATCCGTGGTAGGTAGTTCACCCTTGTCACTATTAGACCAGCCAATGAATGGCGCACACCTCTTGTCATACGCAGCCTTATACGGGGCCTTCGAACGCTAGGATGGCAAAGCCTATTATTACCAAGAACCTCAACAAGAGGCGAGTGTTCATTTTCGCTCGCCTCTCGAAATCAATGACACGAGCTCGTAACTTACCGCTTTAGTGTCTAGACGACACGCTTAGTTTGCCCGTCACCTAAGAGCAGATGTCGTTTTAAGACTTACCTATTTTTCTCAATTTCTTAGGATTGATCCCCAGGGGTTAACCATATACTAAGCCTTCTGTTCGATATAATAGATGTGGAACTTTATGAAATCTTACTACCTCTTTTACCTTACAATCGATATCGGAAGGGATCTTTAGTTTGACCCTGGTCAAGTTCTATTTGCCCTTAGTACCGACTCTATTTTTGATAATTCGATCTAACTATCCCGTATTTTCTCGCATCATATTTAAAATATCGCAATTACATTGTTAGCATTGAACCCCTTACTTTCCTTATCAAGTATTTACTCATTTGATTTGTTTAGCACATAAATATTTGTAAGTTGCATAACGATCCTTGCATAATTGTGTATAAATCATATCCATCATATCCAATTTTAGACATAGTCTTTTCTTTTTCCGATTCATCGTATCATACGTATCCCATTCGTATCAAAGTTCATTCACCGTATCTTATCGCGTTTCCTTCCTTCCTCTACTCGGGCCATTCCACATTTTTCTTCGCTCTTACTATAAGAGATTTTTTCTCCGCCGTCACTCATTCGTCGCATCATCAACGAATAACTCTATAGCCAACATCTTGGCTTTTAATCCCGCGTAGTATTGCTATCTTATCGTCCTCTTAAATTACTTACTATCCGTTTGTTGTCGGTTTCCGATTTCACTAACTCGTTTCAAAGATAGGATCTCACGTAAAATTCAGGCGTTACACCAAACGCGCCGTAACATCATTGACCCCATCTTACCTTTGCGTTTTTTTATCACTTCCTCCCTTTTAGGTGTTCGCATATCATTAATTATTTATATACTGTTCTATGTCTCCATTCAAAGTTTTCAAATTCACATGGTTCCTTCCGAATACATTCAGCATGCCATACATTCAGCGTACCATACCGTATCCACCTCTTCTTCTTCTATAATCTAGATTACCCCCGTATGAAGTTCTAACACGCTCACGGGGCAATAGGAATTCTCGATATCGACGGTTAGGACTCGTAGTAATATCACTATTGTAACAATTGATCCGAGCCACATTCTAGTAATTCCCACTAGTGATTAGTGCTCCTGATAACGTCATTGTGGCAACAATATATCCAAATCGTATTTCATTCATTCCCATCAAAAGTTAGTTAAGGCGTCTAATCGTTTAAATTCTTCATTTAGTAACATTTATACGTTGACGATAAATATTCCAAACTATCTTATAATGTCATCTTCCTTCGTACTCCTTTCATTTCTCCCACGGATTCCATTTTATGGGGTTAATCACAATTTAACAGATCGTTATCAGGAGACATTCTTCAATCATCATCAGAAGGAACTAGGGCCTGGCACGCACCGCAGGGCATCTTAGTACTTGATTCACATGATTTGCCTTCAAATTTTTTTTTTTTTACATTCTCTCATCATGGTCGCACTGGGTTACTGGGCATTATTGCCCGTCAATTTGGCCTCCTTTCTCAAGCACAACATGATTGGAACATACGTTAGCCCGTTTAAATGAATTGCGAATTCGCCGTTCATATATACTTTCAAAGCAAAGTTTTTCCCAAATGAAAATAATGCCCGATGTACATGGCGTGGGAGGTGTTTCTTAAAGCTTAGTCCAACATAGCATATTAGTCTTTCTATTCCCGTTCTATTATTGTTTCCATCTAACCTTTATTCCACACCTTCCCTACAAAACTTGGTAAGTCTTTTTCATTCATTCAATAACTCGCTTTTTCGTTCACACTTTACCCATGTATGCTAGTCATATAAATCGTGTCTTGTTTCTGGCCACTTCGTCATTAGGCTTTACTTATCTTCGTGGCCATCCTTATTAAGATTTCTAACCATTTCACATATTCTAATTTCCTTTTGGTTATCCTAACTTCCCATTCATTTCATACACCTACATTTGTGGAATCCTTAGTGCACTTCCCAGGGGGTCACCCATCCCAGAATTGCTCTGGTCCTAGCACGCTTAACCTTGAAACTCGGGTGAAATACGATGCTTTAATGCCAGTATAATCGTGTCCGCTCTATCACACGACCTTTATTACAGTATTTGGAGCAAATCGAAGTCCTCCGTGCATTTCGAGACCGTTCCATAATACGTCCCTCTTTCCATAATTACTCGTTTTACCCTTCTTATTCCATAATATTCGTCTTCGTTCTAAACTCCCGCATTCCCAATAATAACAGATTTACCTTCGTCGTCACTTCTTATAAGTCCTTCGAGTGTCGTCCCGTTGGGATCTCCCTCACTATCCCTACATAATAATTTTTCCTAAAATCGATTATCAACCTTTCCCAAATTCTCCAATAGGCTTTGCTTCTACACAAGCAGCGAATGTCATTCGTCTCGATCTTTCGACTATTATCCGTCTTTTTCTATAATCATTTTTCACGCCATACCCAAATCCAAAACTCCTCCGGGCAGTGCATTTCATTTATTACCTACTTACAATACTTTCTTTTCCCTTTTTTGATGTATCTGACTAAATATTCTAATTAGCAACTTCAACAGAATCTCTTTTATCATGCTCGTTATTTAAACGCTGTTCACATCAAATTTTGATGGTGCCTCATTTAACATACTGATTATATAACGCGTTCCCGTCATTCAAAACTTCTAGTTTCCAATAACAAAACAAATATATCAAAATTCATTTCCGTAGCTTTCGTGTCATCACTTACTTCCTTCTATCGTATGTGAAGCCCACATATAGGAATTTCATCTTCCTATGGCTTGGCTCTATCGCACGATCTAAGACAGAAAGAAGGTCAACAATCCCTAAATGCCCCGTAGCCTCCTGGTTTATAGATGTGGCGCGCTTCACACCATAAATGTGGACTCTACCGGACACGACTTTTGCGTACATCCCCTAGGACCGACACCGCTCTCGATACCACTTTGTCACACCCCGATTTTACTAGGGTGTGACGGGCACCCGACCCCACATTCGGAGTCGAGCGAACCCACCGACTCTTATTACATACATAAACTCTTGGACTCTTAATCGACAAAATGATAAGTACAACAAATATTTTGGAAACATCGTTTGTAGTTTACAAATCGACGTAATCCGTAATCATATGAAATCTAACGCAAAATACAGAATGACACGTCGGCCGACGGAGCCGCTCACAACCGACATTCGAACCCACAACTCGTCCGCAAAGTCTCTACCGATAATCGAACACATAACATGCATAGTCCGACTCGGCAAAGACTCCAGTAGAGCAAATGGAGCTTGCCAACGCCGCCGGATCATCTCCTACAAAGCCCGCACTCATCTGGTGTACCTGCGCGGCATGAAACGCAGCCCCCGAAGAATGTGGGGTCGGGTATTTTAATATGTACCGAGTATGTAAGCATAAAATACGATAAACAATCATAACCGAACGTAGGATACAGTAACATGAATGTAATAACCGAGTATCGTAAATGCTTACTCATAAAACCTAAGCAAACGCATAGCGTAAAACATGCCACAGCTTTCGCTCCCGCCGGAGACTCGGCAACGAAAGTAAAGTGGTCGCCCCCGACGCCGGCGCCACAACATATCATATCGATCGTAAATGTGCACATATCATAACATATCGATGGCCATATCATATCATATCGTAGTGTGTACATGGCACATCATACACCACAACCCATGTACATATATACCGCCCTCACACCGAGGCACGGCGAACAATGCAGTGGAATACGCGTGATAACATCCCGGCTCCGGCTCAGTGAAGGAAGCATTGAGGCATCCACGAGCGGAGTAGTGAGAAACTAAATGCAATATATAAAACGTAAAGCATATACAGAGATCGGACGGAATAATCAAATGACATAACATGAAAAAAGGGTCCGGACAAGGCATAGCACATACCTTTTAAAGACCGCGGAGGATTCTTGTCAAAATAGAACTTCAGGGGTCATTTGTGTATATCAAAATATAAAACATATACAAAAACTCGATAGCATAACTCAAATGGCAGACCTTATAGCGAACATTTGGCAATAACTAAAACATAAGTCTTTCGGATATCAGAGTGGTTCGTGTCAGAATAGTCTTTTCAAGCGCTTCAATTCCAAAGTAGGCCATAAGACTCAATAAAATAATTATAGCGCTTATTCTTTAGAAATTAGAAAGGTAGTTAGAAGTTTTTCCTAGTTTCCATTTAAAGGTAGTTTAAATAGGATATTAGGAAAAATTCGGACAAAGTGAGCCCACCTCGACCAAATGAAGTGGCGTATGTAAACTACGTATGTTAAACTTCATAACGTCATCTATGGGGATTTTAAGGTGATCGGATTTCATTTGCACAAGTTCTGAGGGGGTTAGACAATTTTTATAATTATTCACACACTCTTCAATTCAATTCTACTGGATGGAAAAGGGGCGTTTTTGAACGTGGATTCCGAGGAGTAGAGTTGTCCCCGAGGTCCAAATTCAAGCCTAAAACATCTAAGACATGCCAAGAGAAATAATGGGAGAGCTTTACATACCTTTCTTGTCCTTTACGCTTGCCAAAATCCAAATCCCGTTTCGTCCAAAACCTATAAATGGTCACATTTACCAATTGACTATTCATAAGGCTTAAAATTTCAATCTTAACCAATACTTGTCTATAAAAATTTGGGCAAAGATCTCCCTATATATACAACATCCCCGAGATTTAACTCGGCTCAAATATCAAAAACCATACCAAACAACAATAACAATAATCATCAACGATCGATTTGAACGCATTCTAACATGAATTATCTCCTTTTCCAAATAAGACAACAACTCCCAATCCAACTTTACGCTTTCAAATCAATATCAACATTTCCATATTCATACACTAATTTAAGATCATTCAAACATAGGCCAAGAATATTCCAAGCCATATATCCAATATTCAACAATTCCATCAATTCCATATTCCACCCGAAATTCCTACATATGCAACAAACCATCACCATACATTTTCTACTTACAAATTCATAATCAACAACAACAATCCACACTTTAACAACTTCATTTCCATAATATCATAAAATCATTCTAAAATGACATAATCATCTACAATCAATTTCAATGCCAACTTAAACCATTTAACCTTCATTACATCATAAGGATCACAAAAACACCAACAATTATTCATAATATTTCCAGCTCCAAAATATTCCATAGAATAGCCCACACATTATTTTCCAAATTTTCCAACCAACCAATTCGCGATATAACTATTTCATAATTTTTATTTCCGTAACGAAGTCGAAATTAATACTAACAACATCAATAGCAACATCCTCCACATTCTACAAGTTAACTACATTTATTTTAATCCAAAATTCTCTTCAAATCTCATTCCATAATTCACAATGCCAACGGACGAATTTATATCGCTATTTTTCCCGTTCTAATCCGTTAAAACTTTAAATAAACTTGTTAGCAATGAAAAGGAACCTTAATATTACCTCAAGTGTGCAGCCACCACGTCCACCCTCTTCACTTTAGTTGATTTTTAGCTCAAATCGAAGGCAACGCAACGTAGAACACTTTCCTCTTCATGGGCTTTCGGATTCGGGGGTTCCGATTTTGGTCAAAAATTGATTTTCTTTTCTAGGATCTCCTCTATCTTTTTCTCTAGAGTTTTCTAGGTTCTCTTGGTCTGAAAATTAGAGAGAGATACTGAAAATTGTAATTAAAAAGCATGGGTAATGGGCCTGACCCGAATTGGATTCGGGTTGGGCCGGATTTACTGTTCAACTCGACCCTTCTGCCTTAAAATGTTCATATCTCCTTATCCCGATGTCACCTGTAGACCCACGACCTACCATTGGAAAGCTAATTCAATTATATACAACTTGTATTTCTGGGGGTTTTCCCAAATTCCAAACTTATAATACCGTTTTTGCCCCTCAAAGTCAGGTCACCCGAAAACGTTTTCTTAAAAATATTCGTTTGGAGGGCTTTCACTTTGATTTGGCCCAAGGGTCCTTCATGAGTTGTGTTTAACTCCACGTATGCGATTCATGTGACTTTTCAGATGTTCCAAAAAAAAATCTCGATGTGTGGGCCCCATTTCAACTTACGAATAGTCCAGCGTACAAAAGTATGGGATACGATACTATCAACGAGAGTTTAAATTACGTAGCAACAACATGATTGTCAATTTTGAGGAAGCACATGTCACGCTCATACTTCGAAAATGCGGGGTATAACAGCTTCGTCTCTCCAGCGACTAGCATATTCTCGGTAGGTTTCAGTTGATTTCTGACGAATTTTCTCCAATGAGAAGCGATCAGGCTCATTTTTCACATTGAAGCGTAATCTTTTCATGAATGAACTCGCCATTTCTTCCCATGTTTTCCGTCGGCTAATGTCTTGAGAGATAAACCATTCCATAACTGTTCCTGACAGACTTCGACTAAATAACCTCATGAGCAAAGCTTCATTTCCTCCATTTTCAACCAACTGGTCGCAGTAAGCCCTCAAGTGGGCTCTGGGATTGCCCGACCCATTAAAGTGATCAAATTTGGGAACTTTGAAGCCTTCGGGTAGGCCCAGGTCTGGATGTATACACAAGTCAGAGTATCTTAACCCCTCTTTCTTTTTAGAGCCATGTTCCATTTCAGCTATTTTCTTCCCCATTTCGTTTTTGATCTTGTCTACCCTTGCTTCAAAGAACATTTCCTTGTTCTCCAGTTCTGGCGAAGAGCAATATGGGTGACATGGTCTTGAAAAGTGACATTTGGTTGCACGGGATGGATGCTGTGAACTCCTGTCGCTCGAGAGGCTTGATAAGCATTTGTGTTTGTAGCGTGAGCAGGTGTTTAAAAAGAAGAGGTTTGATGGGAGGAACTCCCTACATGGGTGGTATTTCAAACAAGAAGTGGCTTTGAAAAGTAGCCTAGCCTGGGCTGAGAAAATGGTCGGTGAATTGGTAAATTCAGATTCGGGGAAAGTGGGTGGAGATCTCTCTTAGCCTCAAGATTAGTAGATTTTCCTTTTCGGCCTCGGGTGGTCAGCTTCTTCTCTAGCTTCAGCCAATTGTCTCATCAGCAGGCTAACAGCCTCTTCCAAAGGCATTCTAGCTATGTCAGTTGTTGGGGTACCTTCAACTCAAGCAGTTCTGTTCGGTGGCGAAGTTTCAGGCATGTTTTCTTATTGAGGTTTTAAGGACGTTATGGAAACTTTTGATTGAGTAACTGGTGCCAGCGAGTCGAACCTTGTCTATAAGAGAAAACAACTCAAAAGCTCCCAAGTTACGTTAGATTTAAGCACGAAACACAAGATATCATGTTGTTTACAGTTTATGGCACATAGAATCATATATTTTATTTCAACTCTTGATTTATTCTCATTCCAAGGGTATTTTGGTCTTTTTGTATTTAGGAATATTGATTTTTCGGTAATTGATTTGGGTGGCTGATTTGTTTCTACCCATCCTGTACTAAGGGGGATTTAGATTTTTATTATAAAAGGATCGAGCCTTAAATAGACTACCTACGTATCCCACCAAAGGGAAATCAGGTCCATCCGTAGTTCAGGCATACACAGAAAAGGTTTTTCCTATACTACCCGAAACTTAGTTTTTCTACCCTAACCATGCCTTATATAGGCTTCCCACGTATCCCCAACGGGACATCAGGTCGGCGTGGTTCTGTTTACATAAAAAGGGGAAAGGGATACTCTATCTTATTGAAAGCAGTAAAGGGATACTTATGTTTTTTTCTCCCCAACCATACTAAGCAGGTCTTCATTGTCTTCTTCATCTTCACCTTCTATCCTTGTCGACAATCCAAACATGGCCTTCATTCACGAGGCGTTCCAGTTCAATCTTGAAATTCACACATTCTTCAATGTCGTGGCTAGGGGCGGTACCCATTGATACACACGAACCCCTTTCTTCGTGAGATCCGGGGAGACCACTGAGTACGTTTGTGGGGACTCGCTCTTATCTTCTTCACGCTACATAGTAGGGAGTGGATCCTAGCATATGGCTCCTCGGATTTCAGAAAGCCGCTCCTCTAGAATCTAACCTTTGATATCCTTTCTGGATGATTCTTCCTTAGTCATGAGTCAGGAGAGAGTGGGGTCCCCATAGTTGGCTAATTCTTCCTTGGTCAATCCATTGGATAAGCTTCCTTTCTAATGCTCCACACTCATTGGCAGTATGTCCTGACTGACTCTGGTGGCAAAGGCATTTTCTGTGAATCATAGAGGGAGCACATGGTGGCAACCAATTTGGGCTTTGTGCGTACACTCCAAAGCTCCCCAAAGCCTCCAAGAGTTCTTGTTTAGACAAATCTATTGGCATACCCCGGTTGTACGATCTTATGCCTTTAAGAACAGTTGTGCATGAAACAGGAGGCTCTTTGAGCTGAGATTCGCGCGGGTCTCCATATACTTTCAAATTGGGGATAAGTAGTTAGTCGTCTACTCTGTGCATGGAGTCAAACCTTGTGTCCAGTGGGACATAACTCCCAGTGGTGCTTGGTACCTTTCCTTGATTTCACCCAATTGGCGAGATGTTGTTTTATTAGTTCCTCAACATAAGCTAGGAGAGTCTACCGTCTTTCTTTCATTTTCTCGTTGGTCAGCCTTAGTGTCCGTACAGCCTCTTTCATTCTAGCAAAGGCTGGCTGGTCATTCTATCATCCCATTTTCGATTTTTCTCACTTGTTGCTTCCATGTACTCATCGTCACCGACTAGGTTGACACCATGAGAAGTTGCAATCATCTTTGTCCGGAGTCTCCATTTCCTATTAGCAAATTAACCATTTTTAAAAGTGGAGCTAAAATACATATGATTTTTTGTCAAAGCAGCTTATATCAAATACATTTAGACGATACATAATTCGGCTTACTATACCTCGTTGCTCCAAGGCTACTAAGCATTATGAAATGACCAGTGCCATATGTAGAACAAATATATCGTTCCAAAAATAAAATCCCGAGTTGCTTTCATTAATAGTATTTTCCCAGGGATTACAAGGTTTTTTTAAAGTAAATGCAATAGTCGAAAAAGTCCACTCCACCTTTACGTAAATATATATCTATTATCTTGCGCCTTCGTCTTTCCGAAGGGCGGACTGAATGGATACATGTGTTGGCATCAATGCTATCCCGATCCACCGACCCCTCCGATCTTCAAGCAATGACGTCTCCGTATCCATGGCTTCCTTAACAAAAGGGGTCAAGCCATTCCAAGCTCTTTATTAAGCATCCGCCTCGTCAC